>NW_027011887.1:0-21778 GCF_036934945.1 Oncorhynchus masou masou | reverse complement strand
CACTTTACAATAGTGCATCTAAATCATTAAGGGGGGTGGTGAGAAGGATTACTTATCCTATCCTAGGTATTCCTTGAAGAGGTGGGGTTTCAGGTGTCTCCGGAAGGTGGTGATTGACTCCGCTGTCCTGGCGTCGTGAGGAGTTTGTTCCACCATTGGGGGGCCAGAGCAGCGAACAGTTTTGACTGGGCTGACGGGAACTGTACTTCCTCAATGGTAGGAGGCGAGCAGGCCAGAGGTGGATGAACGCAGTGCCCTTGCTTGGGTGTAGGGCCTGATCAGAGCCTGGAGGTACTGCGGTGCCGTTCCCCTCACAGCTCCGTAGGCAAGCACCATGGTCTTGTAGCGGATGCGAGCTTCAACTGGAAGCCAGTGGAGAGAGCGGAGGAGCGGGGTGACGTGAGAGACTTGGGAAGGTTGAACACCAGACGGGCTGCGGCGTTCTGGATGAGTTGTAGGGGTTTAATGGCACAGGCAGGGAGCCCAGCCAACAGCGAGTTGCAGTAATCCAGACGGGAGATGACAAGTGCCTGGATTAGGACCTGCGCCGCTTCCTGTGTGAGGCAGGGTCGTACTCTGCGGATGTTGTAGAGCATGAACCTACAGGAACGGGCCACCGCCATGATGTTGGTTGAGAACGACAGGGTGTTGTCAGGATCACGCCAAGGTTCTTAGCGCTCTGGGAGGAGGACACAATGGAGTTGTCAACCGTGATGGCGAGATCATGGAGCGGGCAGTCCTTCCCGGGAGGAAGAGCAGCTCCGTCTTGCCGAGGTTCAGCTTGAGGTGGTGATCCGTCATCCACACTGATATGTCTGCCAGACATGCAGAGATGCGATTCGCCACCTGGTCATCAGAAGGGGAAAGGAGAAGATTAATTGTGTGTCGTCTGCATAGCAATGATAGGAGAGACCATGTGAGGTTATGACAGAGCCAAGTGACTTGGTGTATAGCGAGAATAGGAGAGGGCCTAGAACAGAGCCCTGGGGGACACCAGTGGTGAGAGCGCGTGGCGAGGAGACAGATTCTCGCCACGCCACCTGGTAGGAGCGACCTGTCAGGTAGGACGCAATCAAGCGTGGGCCGCGCCGGAGATGCCCAACTCGGAGAGGGTGGAGAGGAGGATCTGATGGTTCACAGTATCGAAGGCAGCCGATAGGTCTAGAAGGATGAGAGCAGAGGAGAGAGAGTTAGCTTTAGCAGTGCGGAGCGCCTCCGTGATGCAGAGAAGAGCAGTCTCAGTTGAATGACTAGTCTTGAAACCTGACTGATTTGGATCAAGAAGGTCATTCTGAGAGAGATAGCGGGAGAGCTGGCCAAGGACGGCACGTTCAAGAGTTTTGGAGAGAAAAGAAAGAAGGGATACTGGTCTGTAGTTGTTGACATCGGAGGGATCGAGTGTAGGTTTTTCAGAAGGGGTGCAACTCTCGCTCTCTTGAAGACGGAAGGGACGTAGCCAGCGGTCAGGGATGAGTTGATGAGCGAGGTGAGGTAAGGGAGAAGGTCCCCGGAAATGGTCTGGAGAAGAGAGGAGGGGATAGGGTCGAGCGGGCAGGTTGTTGGGCGGCCGGCCGTCACAAGAAGCGAGATTTCATCTGGAGAGAGAGGGGAGAAAGAGGTCAGAGCACAGGGTAGGGCAGTGTGAGCAGAACCAGCGGTGTCGTTTGACTTAGCAAACGAGGATCGGATGTCGTCGACCTTCTTTTCAAAATGGTTGACGAAGTCATCTGCAGAGAGGGAGGAGGGGGGGGGGGAGGAGGATTCAGGAGGGAGGAGAAGGTGGCAAAGAGCTTCCTAGGGTTAGAGGCAGATGCTTGGAATTTAGAGTGGTAGAAAGTGGCTTTAGCAGCAGAGACAGAGGAGGAAAATGTAGAGAGGAGGGAGTGAAAGGATGCCAGGTCCGCAGGGAGGCGAGTTTTCCTCCATTTTCCGCTCGGCTGCCCGGAGCTCTGTTCTGTGAGCTCGCAATGAGTCATCGAGCCACGGAGGCGGGAGGGGAGGACCGAGCCGGCCTGGAGGATAGGGGACATAGAGAGTCAAAGGATGCAGAAAGGGAAGAGAGGAGGGTTGAGGAGGCAGAATCAGGAGAAAGGTTGGAGAAGGTATGAGCAGAGGGAAGAGATGATAGGATGGAAGAGGAGAGAGTAGCGGGGGAGAGAGAGCGAAGGTTGGGACGGCGCGATACCATCCGAGTAGGGGCAGTGTGGGAAGTGTTGGATGAGAGCGAGAGGAAAAGGATACAAGGTAGTGGTCGGAGACTTGGAGGAGTTGCAATGAGGTTAGTGGAAGAACAGCATCTAGTAAAGATGAGGTCGGGCGTATTGCCTGCCTTGTGAGTAGGGGGAAGGTGAGAGGGTGAGGTCAAAAGGAGAGGAGTGGAAAGAAGGAGGCAGAGAGGAATGAGTCAAAGGTAGACGTGGGGAGGTTAAAGTCGCCCAGGACTGTGAGAGGTGAGCCGTCCTCAGGAAAGGAGCTTATCAAGGCATCAAGCTCATTGATGAACTCTCCGAGGGAACCTGGAGGGCGATAAATGATAAGGATGTTAAGCTTGAAAGGGCTGGTAACTGTGACAGCATGGAATTCAAAGGAGGCGATAGACAGATGGGTAAGGGGGAGAGAGAGAATGACCACTTGGGAGAGATGAGGATCCGGTGCCACCACCCCGCTGACCAGAAGCTCTCGGGGTGTGCGAGAACACGTGGGCGGACGAAGAGAGAGCAGTAGGAGTAGCAGTGTTATCTGTGGTGATCCATGTTTCCGTCAGTGCCAGGAAGTCGAGGGACTGGAGGAGGCATAGGCTGAGATGAACTCTGCCTTGTTGGCCGCAGATCGGCAGTTCCAGAGGCTACCGGAGACCAGGAACTCACGTGGGTCGTGCGCGCTGGGACCACCAGATTAGGGTGGCCGCGGCCACGGTGTGGAGCGTTTGTATGGTCTGTGCAGAGAGGAGAGAACAGGGATAGATAGACACATAGTTAACAGGGTACAGAAGAGAGCTACGCTAATGCAAAGGAGATTGGAATGACAAGTGGACTACACGTCTCGAATGTTCAGAAAGTTAAAGCTTACGTAGCAAGAATCTTATTGACTAAAATGATTGAAATGATACAGTACTGCTGGAGTAGGCTAGCTGGTAGTGGCTGCGATGTTGACACTACACTAATCAAGTCGTTCCGTCGAGTGTAATAGTTTCTACAGTGCTGCTATTCGGGGCTAGCTGGCTAGCTAGCAGGTTAATTGCGTTACGTTACTTTAAAGAACGACAATAGCTGGCTAGCTAACCTAGAAAATCGCTCTAGGCTACACAATTGTCTTAGATACAAAGACGGCTATGTAGCTAGCTAGCTACGATCAAACAAAACAAACCGTTGTACTGTAATAGTTACTACAGTGCTGCTATTCGGGGGCTAGCTGGCTAGCTACGTTAAGAACGACAATAGCTGGCCAGCTAACCTAGAAAATCGCTCTAGGCTACACAATTGTCTTAGATACAAAGACGGCTATGTAGCTAGCTAGCTACGATCAAACAAAACAAACCGTTGTACTGTAATAGTTACTACAGTGCTGCTATTCGGGGGCTAGCTGGCTAGCTACGTTAGAAGAACGACAATAGCTGGCCAGCTAACCTAGAAAATCGCTCTAGACTACACAATTGTCTTAGATACAAAGACGGCTATGTAGCTGGCTAGCTGCGATCAAACAAATCAAACCGTTGTACTGTAATGAAGTGAAATGAAAATGTGATACTACCTGTGGAGCGACGGAATGTTGACCGGGTAGTTGGAGTTCAATTCAGTGAGAGGTTGGCTAGCTGTTAGTACTTTTATATAAAGCAATCACACAACATAAATTGCAAACATCACCTCTCAGCCCATCCCACCCCTCAGCCCATCCCACCTCTCAGCCACTCTCCAGCCCATCCCACCCCTCAGCCCATCCCACCTCCACCTCTCAGCCCATCCCACCTCTCCAGCTCATCCCACCTCTCAGCCCATCCAGCCCCTCAGCCCATCCCACCCCTCAGCCCATCCCACCTCTCCAGCCCATCCCACCCCTCAGCCCATCCCATCAGCCCACCCCCTCAGCCACTCTCAGCCCATCCCACCCTCAGCCACTCTCAGCCCATCCCACCCCCTCAGCACATCCCAGCCCATTCACCCATCCCACCCCTCAGCCCATCCCACCTCTCAGCCACTCTCAGCCCATCCCACCCCTCCAGCCCATCCCACCCCTCAGCCCATCCCACCTCTCAGCCACTCTCAGCCCATCCCACCCCTCAGCCCATCTCCACCCATCCCACCCCTCAGCCCATCCCACCCCTCAGCCCATCCCACCCCTCAGCCACTCTCAGCCCATCCCCCCCCAGCCACTCTCAGCCCATCCCACCCCTCAGCCCATCCCACCCCTCAGCCCATCCCACCCCTCAGCCCATCCCACCCCTCAGCCCATCCCACCTCTCAGCCACACTCTCAGCCCATCCCACCCCTCAGCCACTCTCAGCCCATCCCACCCCTCAGCCACTCTCAGCCCATCCCACCCCTCAGCCCATCCCACCCCTCAGCCCATCCCACCTCTCAGCCACTCTCAGCCCATCCCACCCCTCAGCCACTCTCAGCCCATCCCACCCCTCAGCCCATCCCACCTCTCAGCCCATCCCACCTCTCAGCCCATCCCACCTCTCAGCCCATCCCACCCCTCAGCCCATCCCACCCCTCAGCCACTCTCAGCCCATCCCACCCCTCAGCCCATCCCACCCCTCAGCCCATCCCACCCCTCAGCCCATCCCACCCCTCAGCCCATCCCACCTCTCAGCCACTCTCAGCCCATCCCACCCCTCAGCCCATCCCACCCTCAGCCACTCTCATTATCCACCCCTCCTTCCATCCCACCCCCTCAGCCCATCCCACCTCACAGCCCACTCACAGACTGGTCCCACATTGAGCAGAGTGCATGCAGAGGGAGTGAGTGACAGACAGAGGAGCAGCTAATAGATTTACTAAACGGTGGAAGTTATTTCTGGTTTCCATCTTTACATTTGGCAGAAGCAATTAGGCCCTGTGTAGGGTAGGGCCTGAATGTTACAGGGTGGGCCTGAATGTGCACAGGCCTGGGTAGGGTAGGGCCACAGATGTTGCAGGCCTTGATAGATAGGGCCTGAATGTGCAGGCCTTGGTAGGGTAGGGCCTGGTGTGCAGGCCTGGGTAGGGCCTGGAGAAATGTTACAGGCCTGGGTAGGGCCTGAATGTGCAGGCCTTGGTAGGGTAGGGCCTGAATGCTGCAGGCCTGGGTAGGGTAGGGCCTGAATGTTGCAGGCCTTGGTAGGGTAGGGCCTGGATGTGCAGGCCTTGGTAGGGTAGGGCCTGAATGTGCAGGCCTTGGTAGGGTAGGGCCTGAATGTGCAGGCCTGGGTAGGAATACCCCTTTGCAATAGTTAGTGGCCCAGGTCAATGTAAACCTGCCAACACCTGTCTCAAAATGTTAAATCAGAATGTGGACAAGATCGGGACAAGGGCAGGTATAACCGGGGATAAAGTGTCGGACGATCGTCAGGCAGTACTTTAAAACACACAGAGTAGCAACTGTGGGAGTTTTTATTACACATAAATAAAGTAAATGCAGATATAATTCAGTGTCAGATGAATGAGAATCTGTCCTGTTCTTTGTGTGGTCAGTAGGCAAACAGTTCCAACAGACACACTGGGACCTGTCGGCTGCTGTTCTGAGGGCGGAGAACCAGAGAATCTACAACGACACTGAGTGGACAAAACATTAAGAGCACTACTTTATTTACCTTTATTTTACTAAACGGCAAGTCAGTTAAGAACAAATTCTTATTTTCAATAACGGCCTAGGAACAGTGGGTTAACTGCCTGTTCAGGGGCAGAACGACAATTTGTATCTTTTCAGCTCGGTTTAGACTTGCAACCTTTGGTTACTAGTCAACGCTCTAACCACTAGGCTACCCTGCCGCCCCACTATCAGGTGATATGATCCCTTATTAAATCCACTTCAGGAGTAGAGACAAGGTTAAATCCACTTCAGGGTAGATGAAGTAGAGGAGACAGGTTAAATAAGGACTTTTTAGCCTTCTGACATGGGTTACAACTCAATATTAGTAAGTTCTTTGTCCACTCAGTGTGAGCTCTGGCTGCAGTCTTTATAATGGACAGTTTGGAAAAGCCGTTCACAACACACTCACTCTCTCTCGCTCTCACACACACGGTCAGGCCGGCTCCCACAGGAGCCCACAAGTAACATCATAGTCTCACCTCTGACCCAAGAGAACTTCTCTTCTTGGTTGGGGTTTGATGGCGGTGTACATACCAGTATTACTGCCATACCCAAGAAAACATTTAAAGGGGAGGGGCTTAATGGCCAACTCAGCCAATCAGAAATAATGTCCAAAATTATGACATGTCCACTCTGCTGTTTGATGGGCTCCATCAGTGATGATGTCATCCAGCTCAGTCAGAGCCATCCTGGTTCTCCAGGATCATATCTGAAGGAGAGAAGAGGAGGATGAGAGTGAGTGAGTGAGTGAGTGAGTGAGTGAGTGAGTGAGTGAGTGAGTGAGTGAGTGAGTGAGTGAGTGAGTTAGTGTGCTGCTGAGTAGGAGTGAGTGAGTGAGAATGCCTGCTCCTGAGGGAGGTCAGGACCTTGGCAGTAAAGCTGTCTGTCATTGGCTCCAGGTCTCGGTGGCTAGGATGAACCAATCAGGAAGTTCTGCTCTGGCTCCTCCCCCCTGCATTTCCACAACCGCTGTGATCCCAGAATCCACCGCCTGAATGATCCTGTCAGAACAAAGAGTGACCAGGACATGCTGCACTTAAGTCAGATAATAATTAGTTTCTATGTCATTATTTCATTGGCTCTGGATATATTGCCCCAACTAGGACTAGTTCACCGGGATATGTGCTAACTAAGGACGTTCACCAGGGGTATATTACTAACTGATGAACCAATCAGAAGTTCTGCGGAGTTCTGGCTCCTAGTTCCCCTGCATTTAACTAAGGACTAGTTCACAACCAGCTGTTGATTGGACAAAGAGGCTCTGACTAGAGCTGTGGTCAGAGGTGACCGTGGTATATTACTAACTAGGAATGTATATTACTAATGACGAGTTCACCAGTGGTATATTACTAAACAGTTCACCAGGGGTATATTACTAACTAAGGACTAGTTCTAGGGGTATATTACTAAGGACGTCTGACAACAAAAAAACTAATGCTGCACTTAGGAAGTCAGATAATACTAACTAAGTAGTTCTACTATGGGAGAAGACATATTACTAACTATGGACTAGTTCACATTATTTAACAATATTACTAAGGACTGGTTCACCAGGGGTATATTACTAACTAAGGACTAGTTCACCAGGGGTATATTACTAAGGACTAGTTCACCAGGGATATATTACTAACTAAGGACTAGTTCACCAGGGGTATATTACTAAGGACTAGTTCACCAGGGGTATATTACTAACTAAGGACTACTAGTTCACCTAGGGTATATTACTAAGTTCTGAGGTATATTACTAAGGACTAGTTCACCGGGGTATATTATAACTAATGACTAGTTCACCAGGAGTATATTACTAACTAAGGACTAGTTCACCAGGGGTATATTACTAACTAAGGACTAGTTCACCAGGGGTATATTACTAAGGACTAGTTCACCAGGGGTATATTACTAACTAATGACTAGTTCCAGGGGTATATTACTAACTGAGGACTAGTTCACTAATGACTAGGGGGTATTATTACTAACTAAGGACTAGTTCACCAGGGGTATATTACTAATTAATGACTAGTTCACCATGGGGTTACTAACTAATGACTATATTACTAACTAAGGACTAGTTCACCAGGGGTATATTACTAACTAAGGACTAACTAAGGACTAGTTCACCAGGGGTATATTACTAACTAAGGACTAGTTCACCAGGGGTATATTACTAATTAATGACTAGTTCACCAGGGATATATTACTAACTAAGGACTAGTTCACCAGGGGTATAATACTAACTGAGGACTAGTTCACCAGGGGTATATTACTAACTAAGGACTAGTTCACCAGGGGTATGTTACTAACTAAGGACTACTAACTGAGGACTAGTTCACCAGGGGTATATACTAACTAAGGACTAGTTCACCAGGGGTATATTGCTAACTAAGGACTAGTTCACCAGGGGTATATTACTAACTGAGGACTAGTTCCCAGGGGTATATTACTAACTGAGGACTAGTTCACCAGGGGTATATTACTAACTGAGGACTAGTTCACCAGGGGTATATTACTAACTGAGGTATATTGCTAACTAAGGACTAGTTCACCAGGGGTATATTACTAATTAATGACTGAGGACTAGTTCACCAGGGGTATATTACTAACTAAGGACTAGTTCACCAGGGATATATTACTAACTAAGGACTAGTTCAGGGGTATATTACTAACTGAGGACTAGTTCACCAGGGGTATGTTACTAACTAAGGACTAGTTCACCAGGGGTATGTTACTAACTGGGACTAGTTCACTAGTTCAGGGGTATATTACTAACTGAGGACTATATTACTAGGACTAGTTCACCAGGGGTATATTACTAACTAAGGACTAGTTCACCAGGGGTATGTTACTAACTAAGGACTAGTTCACCAGGGGTATATTACTAACTAAGGACTAGTTCACCAGGGATATATTACTAACTGAGGACTAGTTCACCAGGGGTATGTTACTAACTAAGGACTAGTTCACCAGGGGTATGTTACTAACTAAGGACTAGTTCACCAGGGTATGTTACTAACTATGGACTAGTTCACCAGGGGTATATTACTAACTAAGGACTAGTTCACCAGGGGGTATATTACTAACTGAGGACTAGTTCTGGGGGTATATTAATAACTAAGGACTAGTTCACCAGGGGTATGTTACTAACTAAGGACTAGTTCACCTATGTTACTAACTAAGGACTAGTTCACCAGGGGTATATTACTAACTAACTAAGGACTAGTTCACTAGGGGTATATTACTAACTAATGACTAGTTCACCAGGGGATATATAACTAAGGACTAGTTCACCAGGGGTATATACTAACTAAGGACTAGTTCACCAGGGGTATATTACTAAGGACTAGTTCACCAGGGGTATATTACTAAGGACTAACTAACTAAGGACTAGTTCACCAGGGGTATATTACTAACTAATGACTACAGGGTATAATTAAGGACTAGTTCACCAGGGGTATATTACTAACTAAGGATTAGTTCACCATGGGGTATGGTTCACTAATTAAGGACTAGTTCACCAAGGAGTATGTTACTAACTTCTACCAGGGGTATATTACTAACTAAGGACTAGTTCACCAGGGGTATATTACTAAGGACTAGTTCACCAGGGATATATTACTATGACTAGTTCACCAGGGATATATTACTAACTAAGGACTAGTTCAACTAAGGGGTATATTACTAAGGACTAGTTCACCAGGGGTATATTACTAACTAAGGACTAGTTCACCAGGGGTATATTTAACCCAGGACTAGTTCACCAGGGGTTATTACTAAGGACTAGTTCACCAGGGGTATATTACTAACTAAGGACTAGTTCAGGGGTATATTACTAACTAAGGACTAGTTCACCAGGGGTATATTACTAACTAAGGACTAGTTCACCAGGGGTATATTACTAAGGACTAGTTATAACTAAGGACTAGTTCACCAGGGGTATATTACTAATTAATGACTAGTTCACCAGGGGTATATTACTAACTAAGGACTAGGGATATATTACTAACTAATGACTAGTTCACCAGGGGTATATTACTAAGGACTAGTTCACCAGGGGTATATTACTAACTAAGGACTAGTTCACCATGGGTATATTACTAATTAATGACTAGTTCACCAGGGGTATATTACTAACTAAGGACTAGTTCACCAGGGGTATATTACTAACTAAGGACTAGTTCACCAGGGGTATATATTACTAACTAAGGACTAGTTCACCAGGGGTATATTACTAAGGACTAGTTCACCTCAGGGGTATATTACTAAGGACTAGTTCACCAGGATATATTACTAACTAAGGGGTATATTACTAAGGACTAGTTCACCAGGGGTATATTACTAACTAAGGACTAGTTCACCAGGGGTATATTACTAACTAAGGACTAGTTCATGGGAGTATATTACTAACTAGGGACTAGTTCACCAGAGGGTATATTACTAACTAAGGACTAGTTCACCAGGGGTATATTACTAACTAAGGACTAGTTCACCAGGGGTATATTACTAAGGACTAGTTCATGGGGATATATTACTAACTAAGGACTAGTTCATCGGGGTATATTACTAAGGACTAGTTCACCAGGGGTATATTACTAACTAAGGACTAGTTCACCAGGGGTATATTACTAACTAAGGACTAGTTCACCAGGGGTATATTACTAAGGACTAGTTCACCAGGGATATATTACTAAGGACTAGTTCACCAGGGATATATTACTAACTAAGGACTAGTTCACCAGGGGTATATTACTAAGGACTAGTTCACCAGGGGTATATTACTAACTAAGGACTAGTTCACCAGGGGTATGTTACTAACTAAGGACTAGTTCACCAGGGGTATATTACTAACTAAGGACTAGTTCACCAGGGGTATATTACTAACTAAGGACTAGTTCACCAGGGGTATATTACTAACTAAGGACTAGTTCACCATGGGTATGTTACTAACTAATGACTAGTTCACCAGGGGTATATTACTAACTAATGACTAGTTCACCAGGGGTATATTACTAACTAATGACTAGTTCACCAGGGGTATATTACTAACTAAGGACTAGTTCACCAGGGGTATATTACTAAGGACTAGTTCACCAGGGATATATTACTAAGGACTAGTTCACCAGGGATATATTACTAAGGACTAGTTCACCAGGGGTATATTACTAAGGACTAGTTCACCAGGGGTATATTACTAACTAAGGACTAGTTCACCAGGGGTATATTACTAACTAAGGACTAGTTCACCAGGGGTATATTACTAACTAAGGACTAGTTCACCAGGGGTATATTACTAACTAAGGACTAGTTCACCAGGGGTATATTACTAACTAAGGACTAGTTCACCAGGGGTATATTACTAAGGACTAGTTCACCAGGGATATATTACTAAGGACTAGTTCACCAGGGATATATTACTAACTAAGGACTAGTTCACCAGGGGTATATTACTAAGGACTAGTTCACCAGGGTATATTACTAACTAAGGACTAGTTCACCAGGGTATATTACTAACTAAGGACTAGTTCACCAGGGGTATATTACTAACTAAGGACTAGTTCACCAGGGGTATATTACTAAGGACTAGTTCACCAGGGATATATTACTAAGGACTAGTTCACCAGGGATATATTACTAACTAAGGACTAGTTCACCAGGGGTATATTACTAAGGACTAGTTCACCAGGGGTATATTACTAACTAAGGACTAGTTCACCAGGGGTATGTTACTAACTAAGGACTAGTTCACCAGGGGTATATTACTAACTAAGGACTAGTTCACCAGGGGTATATTACTAACTAAGAACTAGTTCACCAGGGGTATATTACTAACTAAGGACTAGTTCACCAGGGGTATATTACTAACTAAGGACTAGTTCACCAGGGGTATATTACTAAGGACTAGTTCACCAAGGGTATATTACTAACTAAGGACTAGTTCACCAGGGGTTTATTACTAACTAAGGACTAGTTCACCAGGGGTATATTACTAAGGACTAGTTCACCAGGGGTATATTACTAACTAAGGACTAGTTCACCAGGGGTATATTACTAACTAAGGACTAGTTCACCAGGGGTATATTACTAACTAAGGACTAGTTCACCAGGGGTATATTACTAACTAAGGACTAGTTCACCAGGGGTATATTACTAACTAAGGACTAGTTCACCAGGGGTATATTACTAACTAAGGACTAGTTCACCAGGGGTATATTACTAACTAAGGACTAGTTCACTAGGGGTATATTACTAACTAAGGACTAGTTCACCAGGGGTATATTACTAACTAAGGACTAGTTCACCAGGGGTATATTACTAATTAAGGACTAGTTCACCAGGGGTATATTACTAATTAAGGACTAGTTCTAGGGGTATATTACTAACTAGGGATATCACCAGGGGTATATTAATAACTATGACCAGTTCAATTAGGGACTAGTTCACCAGGGGTATATTACTAACTAAGGACTAGTTCACCAGGGGTATATTACTATGGGACTAGTTCACCAGGGGTATATTACTAAAGACTAGTTCACCAGGGATATATTATTAACTAAGGATTAGTTCACCAGGGGTATATTACTAAAGGACCAGTTCAAATATATTACTAAGGACTAGTTCTAATGACTAGTTCAAGGGTATATTACTAACTAAGGACTAGTTCACCAGGGTATATTACTAACTAAGGACTAGTTCACCAGGGGTATTAATAAGGACTATTCACCAGGGGTATATTACTAAGGACTAGTTCACCAGGGGTATATTACTAACTAAGGACTAGTTCACCAGGGGTATAATACTAACTAATATAACTGAGAGACTGAACGTTATTTATCATCATATAACAGAGACTGAACGTTATTTATCATCATATAACTGAGAGACTGAACGTTATTTATCATCATATAACTGAGACTGAACGTTATTTATCATCATTTAACAGAGACTGAACGTTATTTATCATAATCAGTCACAAGTGTTTCTCTAAAAGCTGTCTGGGTTTAAATATCTTCATTGTACAGAAAGCTTAATCAATTATTAGATTACTTCCTGTTAAGTTCCCCAGCAAGAAAACAAACAGGGAATGAACTAAATGTCACTGACAACCAAAACTAAACCGGTGGGGTTTTAGGAGGGGTTCTGAAAGACACTCATGGGGATGTCCACTGGAAAGTTGACCCATTCTGTAAATGTGGCTCCATCCTGACTCACCGAGAGGCTGTGTAGGATGATGTGTTCTGGGGACGAGGGGAGGAGCTAGCCGTCAGTGTGACGGTGGGATTGCTGGAAAGGCTGAGCGAGTAGGCTCTGATTGGCTGCTGTCTGAAGGAAGTATGTCCCTGGAGTCCCTGTAGGGTGCAGGTGGAAAGACTACACACACACACACAGTGATTGTTGTGATAGTGAGATTAAAAAAGAGGATTACATCAACATTGTGTCTACATTTAAAAGGTAATATTATGGTCTAATCCAACCTCCACAGGTAAGATCTGTAAGGTCTGCAGAGCAGCAGTGTTGAGGGTGATGGCCCTGTGTCACTGGCTCCAGCACTGTCTGAGGCTGATAGAGACACCAGTCAAGTACCCACACACACACACACACACACACACACACACACACACACACACACACACCAGCACTGTCTGAGGCTGATAGAGACACCAGTCAGTACCCACACACACACACACACACCAGCACTGTCTGAGGCTGATAGAGACACCAGTCAGTACCCACACACACACACACACACACACACACACACACACACACACACACACACACACACACACACACACACACACACACACCAGCACTGTCTACGGCTGATAGAGACACCAGTCAGTACACACACACTTACTTCCCCTCCCCTGTACTGACCCAGGTGTGTGATCTGCAGGGGGATCTGCAGTGCTGTGACGGGCCGGGGCTACAGCACTCCTCCAATCGCGTGACTCGGATCTGCAGGGAAGGGCTACCTGGCCCAGTGCCCGCCCCTAACGGCACCTGAGTCTCCATCAACTCCTGAAGACCCTTCAGTAACACTACACACAAACACAGTATTATCTGCAGTAGTAAAACTATCACTAGTTTGTTAACATGTATGATTTAAACATGTTGCTGATACTGGATATGAGAGGTCAGGGGTCAGAGGTGAGGAGAGGTAAGGGTCAGATGAGGTGAGGAGTGATGAGAGTTAATGGTCAGGAGAACAGAGGAGAAGTAAGAATCAGAGGTCAGGGAGGAGTGTAGGGGGGTCAGGGAGAGGGTCAGATGAGTTGGTAGGGGTCAGAAGTGAGATCTAAGGGTCAGGAGAGGTAAGGGTCAGAGGTGAGGAGAGGTAAGGGTCAGAGGTGAGGAGATGTAAGGGTCAGGGGTCAGAGGAGAGGTCAGAGTAAGGGGTTAGAGGTGAGGAGTGATGAGAGATAAGGGTCAGAGGTGAGGGAAGGTAAGGGTCGGGTCAGAGGTGAGAAGTGATGAGGTAAGGGTCAGAGGTGAGGCCCAGGGGTGTTACCGTGGAAGGGCAGTTCCTTGTGATTGGCTACTTGTCTCTTGATGCTCCACCACTTAGATCTGAGCCACTGAGGAGAGCGAACACTGCTCCACCCCCCCGCTAGCTCCTCCCACTTTAACTCATTCTCATCATCCACATCCAACTCCACTATCCCAGTGCTACACACACACACACACACACACACACACACACACACACACACACACACACACACACAC
Organism: Oncorhynchus masou masou; assembly: GCF_036934945.1. Taxonomy (NCBI): domain Eukaryota; kingdom Metazoa; phylum Chordata; class Actinopteri; order Salmoniformes; family Salmonidae; genus Oncorhynchus; species Oncorhynchus masou. Next base: position 7,267 of record NW_027011887.1, on the reverse strand, counting down.
ACACACACACACACACACACACACACACACACAGAGAGAGTAAGCCAGAAGAAGTAGACACCAGATAACGGTACTTTCATCAATAAAGCTGGTTTGAATTCTGCTTTCTATTAAATGTAATTACCCACCCAGAACCCCACCACCCAGAACCCCACCACCCAGACCCCCACCGCCCAGACCCCCACCACCCAGACCCCCACCACCCAGACCCCCACCACCCAGACCCCCACCACCCAGATACCCACCACCCAGACCCCCCACCACCCAGAACCCCCACCACCCAGACCCCCACTACCCAGAACCCCACCACCCAGAACCCCCACCGCCCAGACCCCACCGCCCAGACCCCCACCACCCAGACCCCACCACCCAGACCCCCACCACCCAGACCCCCACCACCCAGATACCCACCACCCAGACCCCCCACCACCCAGAACCCCCACCACCCAGTACCCCACCACCCAGATCCCTTCCACCCAGACCCCCACCACCCAGATCCCTTCCACCCAGACCCCCACCACCCAGACCCCAGAACCCACACCACCCAGACCACTCCCTACCTGTGTACTAAGCTGAGATCCTGGTCTTTGGTCCACTCCGTCCCTCCACTCTGTTTCCAGTTGAGGTAGTTGAGCCATTTTAGAGCGACACTGTTTCTCTGACCGTTCCCACCAGATCAGCTACAGCCGCCACACGACACCCCCGCCCGTCACTGCACGGCCCGGACACACACCCGCCAGGGCATAGACACTGTCCGATAGACGCCTCCTCCTCTCCTCACTCCACTTCCCCCTACACACACAGACAACTGTAAGTCCCGTTTCCTAAAGCATAAACCCTCCAGGAGAAAGTATCTAACCTGCTTCCTAAAGCATAAACCTCCAGGAGAAAGTATCTAACCTGCTTCCTAAAGCATAAACCCTCCAGGATAAAGTATCTGACCTGCTTCCTAAAGCATAAACCCTCCAGGATAAAGTATCTGACCTGCTTCCTAAAGCATAAACCCTCCAGGATAAAGTATCTGACCTGCTTCTAAAGCATAAACCCTCCAGGATAAAGTATCTGACCTGCTTCCTAAAGCATAAACCCACCAGGATAAAGTATCTGACCTGCTTCCTAAAGCATAAACCCTCCAGGATAAAGTATCTGACCTGCTTCCTAAAGCATAAACCCTCCAGGATAAAGTATCTGACCTGCTTCCTAAAGCATAAACCCTCCAGGATAAAGTATCTGACCTGCTTCCTAAAGCATAAACCCTCCAGGATAAAGTATCTGACCTGCTTCCTAAAGCATAAACCCTCCAGGATAAAGTATCTGACCTGCTTCCTAAAGCATAAACCCTCCAGGATAAAGTATCTGACCTGCTTCCTAAAGCATAAACCCTCCAGGATAAAGTATCTGACCTGCTTCCTAAAGCATAAACCCTCCAGGATAAAGTATCTGACCTGCTTCCTAAAGCATAACCCCTCCAGGATAAAGTATCTGACCTGCTTCCTAAAGCATAAACCCTCCAGGATAAAGTATCTGACCTGCTTCCTAAAGCATAAACCCTCCAGGATAAAGTATCTGACCTGCTTCCTAAAGCATAACCCTCCAGGATAAAGTATCTGACCTGCTTCCTAAAGCATAACCCCTCCAGGATAAAGTATCTGACCTGCTTCCTAAAGCATAAACCCTCCAGGATAAAGTATCTGACCTGCTTCCTAAAGCATAAACCCTCAGGATAAAGTATCTGACCTGCTTCCTAAAGCATAAACCCTCCAGGATAAAGTATCTGACCTGCTTCCTAAAGCATAAACCCTCCAGGATAAAGTATCTGACCTGCTTCCTAAAGCATAAACCCTCCAGGATAAAGTATCTGACCTGCTTCCTAAAGCATAAACCCTCCAGGATAAAGTATCTGACCTGCTTCCTAAAGCATAAACCCTCCAGGATAAAGTATCTGACCTGCTTCCTAAAGCATAAACCCTCCAGGATAAAGTATCTGACCTGCTTCCTAAAGCATAAACCCTCCAGTATAAAGTATCTGACCTTGCTTCCTAAAGCATAACCCCTCCAGGATAAAGTATCTGACCTGCTTCCTAAAGCATAAACCCTCCAGGATAAAGTATCTGACCTGCTTCCTAAAGCATAACCCCTCCAGGATAAAGTATCTGACCTGCTTCCTAAAGCATAAACCCTCCAGGATAAAGTATCTGACCTGCTTCCTAAAGCATAACCCCTCCAGGATAAAGTATCTGACCTGCTTCCTAAAGCATAAACCCTCCAGGATAAAGTATCTGACCTGCTTCCTAAAGCATAACCCCTCCAGGATAAAGTATCTGACCTGCTTCCTAAAGCATAAACCCTCCAGGATAAAGTATCTGACCTGCTTCCTAAAGCATAACCCCTCCAGGATAAAGTATCTGACCTGCTTCCTAAAGCATAAACCCTCCAGGATAAAGTATCTGACCTGCTTCCTAAAGCATAACCCCTCCAGGATAAAGTATCTGACCTGCTTCCTAAAGCATAAACCCTCCAGGATAAAGTATCTGACCTGCTTCCTAAAGCATAACCCCCTCCAGGATAAAGTATCTGACCTGCTTCCTAAAGCATAAACCCTTCAGGATAAAGTATCTGACCTGCTTCTAAAGCATAACCCCCCAGGATAAACTATCTGACCTGCTTCCTAAAGCATAACCCCTCCAGGATAAAGTATCTGACCTGCTTCCTAAAGCATAACCCTCCAGGATAAAGTATCTGACCTGCTTCCTAAAGCATAACCCCTCCAGGATAAAGTATCTGACCTGTGTTGCAGGTGTCCTTCATTAGTCGGCAGCGGTCTTTAACAGACGAGGCGCTGCGGCCCAGAGCGGCTCCTATGGTGGCCCAGTCATTACCATGCTTCTGTCTCAGCCTAAACACATCACATCCTCAGACTGCAGCACATATGGACTGGAGACACGTTTAGAGGAGGAAGTGATGTCATACTCACTCTTTCAGCTTGTTGATCTCCTCGGGAGAGTACCTTTACAACAACAACAGCAACAACAACATCAGCTCACACACACCAACCCACCAAAACTCTGTGTGTCTGGGGGAGGGGTATGATCATGTGTGTGTGTGTGGGGGGAGGGGTTGCTATGACGGTGTGTGTGTGGGGGGAGGGGTTGCTATGACGGTGTGTGTGTGTGGGGGAGGGGTTGCTATGACGGTGTGTGTGGGGGGAGGGGTTGCTATGACGGTGTGTGTGTGGGGGGAGGGGGTTGCTATGACGGTGTGTGTGTGTGTGTGGTGAGGGGGTTGCTATGACGGTGTGTGTGTGGGGGGAGGGGTTGCTATGACGGTGTGTGTGTGGGGGGAGGGGTTGCTGTGACAGTGTGTGTGTGTGGGGAGTGGTTGCTATGACGGTGTGTGTGTGTGGGGGGAGGGGTTGCTATGACAGTGTGTGTGTGGGGGGAGGGGTTGCTATGACAGTGTGTGTGTGTGGGGAGGGGTTGCTATGACGGTGTGTGTGTGTGGGGAGGGGTTGCTATGATGATGTGGGGGGCTATGATGATGTGGGGGGTATGATGATGTGTGTGTGTGGGGGGTACTGACTTGCCCACATGGTTGCGGTTATCGTACATGCGGAGGACTCGTCGGTAGACGGCGAACAGCGGGCGGTTCAGACCCCAGGCCACGCTGCGGTAGAAATCCTTACGCTCCTCCTTAGACATCTCAAAGATGATCTCAGCTGGGTCCTCCATTCCCTGAGATTTCCTGCACACACACACACAAAGTACTACAGACTCCCTAACACAAGTCACCTGGTGGGAACTCTTACCGTGTGTGTGTGTGTGTGTGTGTGTGTGTGTGCGTGCGTGCGTGCGTGCGTGCGTGTACCTTCACATATTGTTGGATGTTGCTCATCAGGAGGTCGATCTCCTCTTTAGACCACATGCCTTGTTTCCACTTATGACCTGCAGACAAACAACCAATCACAGCCTCTGTTAGCCCACTGACCAATCACAGCCTGAGTAAACCCACTGAACAACCACAGATATATGTAGCAAGCTCCATGTGCATTATGTGTACACCTTTGTTAACCAGTGTGTCTTTATCCTCTTTGGTGGTGAACCAGGCCTGGCTGACAGGAGATATCTCCTCACTGTTCTGAGGATCCTCACTCTGCAAGATCTACACACACACACACACACACACAGTAAAGAAAAATTAAGAGGACGGGAGTGGAGATGAGAGAGAATGAAAGGAGAGAGGAGAAGAGGAGAGGAGAAGAGAATGAGAGGAGAGAGAATGAAAGGAGGAGAGGAGAGAGAATGAGAGGGGAGAGAATCAGAGGAGAAGAGAGGAGACGAGGAGAGGAGAGAGAATCAGGAGAAGAGAGGAAGAGGAGAGAATGAGAGGAGAGAAAGAGGTCGTGGGAGGGGTTTGTCAGGTACCTGTATCTGGGCCACACCCTCTTCCGTAATGTCACCGTCGTCGGTGGCGGTCATAGTCACCTCGAAGCTCTCGTCTCCCTCTGACACTGAAACAATGACTTATCAATGACCCAAGACCAGCTCAGTTCATCCCTATCATTGTGACAATGAGTCATCATAATGCTGCATCAAATGTACATGGTCCTAGGGGCATTGGCAGATACAATGTAAGTAACTTAAATTATGTCCCCCTAATTGCCCTGAATGCCTCAAGTTATCAGTCAACCCACCAGGGTACTTACAAACAGCATAGGAATTAAATAATCAATATGTACTGATCATATCTTTACTAATGCTGCAGAAACTTGTTTTAAAGTAGTATCCAAATCCATAGGATGTAGTGATCCCAATATAATAGCCATATCTTGGAAAACCAAAGTTCCAAAGACTGGACCTAATATAGGGTTCAAGAGGTCATAAAATAAGTTTTGTAGTGATTCATATGTTGATGATGTAAAGATTATTTGCTGGTCTGTGGTGTGTAATGAGGAGCAACCAGACGCTGCTGGTCTGTGGTGTGTAATGAGGAGCAACCAGACGCTGCTGGTCTGTGGTGTGTAATGAGGAGCAACCAGACGCTGCTGGTCTGTGGTGTGTAATGAGGAGCAACCAGACGCTGCTGGTCTATGGTGTGTAATGAGGAGCAACCAGACGCTGCACTTGACACATTTATGTAATTGCTTATTCTAGTTACTAATAAGCAGAACCCATTAAGAAAATGACTGTAAAAACTGTTAAATCCCTGCGGATTGATGAGGAATTTAAAAATGGTATGGTTGAGAGGGATGAGGCAAAAGGTATGGCAAATAAGTCTAAGTAGCACAACTGATTGGCAAACACTGAAATCATGTGACTAAACCAAATAAAAATAAACTATACTATGAAACAAAATGTATTTACATAAAGAATGTGATAGTAAAAAGCTTTGGAGCATCTTAAATTAAATTTTGGGAACAAAAGCCAACTCGGCTCCATCATTCATTGAATCAGATGGCTCATTCATCACAAAGCCCACTGATATTGCCAACTACTTTAATGACTTTATCATTGGCAAGATTAGCAAATTTAAGGATGACATGCCAGCAACAAACGCTGACACTACACATCCAGGTATATCAGACCAAATTATGAAAGACAAGAATTGTACTTTTGAATTCCGTTAAGTCAGTGTGGAAGAAGACATTCAACAAGCACAGCACTTACACATATGACTGATGATTGGCTGAGAGAAATTGATGATAAAATGATTGTGGGGGTTGTCTTGTTAGACTTCAGTGCAGATTTGGACATGATTGATCATAGTCTTCTGCTGGAAAGACACATGTGTTATGGCTTTACACCCCCTGCTATAATGTGGATGAAGAATTACATGTCTAACAGAACACAGAGGGTGTTCTTTAATGGAATCCTCTCCAACATAATCCAGGAAGAATCAGGCATTCCCCAGGGCAGCTGTTTAGGCACCTTACTGTTTTCAATGTTTACTAACGACACGCCATTGACTGAGTAAAGCCTGTGTCTATGTTTTCGGATAACTCAACACTGTACATGTCTGCTACTACAGCGACTGAAATGACTGCAACACTCAACAAAGAGCTGCAGTTAGTTTCAGAGTGGGTGGCAAGGAATAAGTTAGCCCTAAATATTTCAAAAACTAAAAGCACTGTATTTGGGACAAATCATTCACTAAACCCTAAACCTCAACTACATCTCATAATGAATAATGTGGAAATTGAGCAAATTGAGGAGACTAAACTGCTTGGAGTAACCCTGGATTGTAAACTGTCATGGTCAAAACATATTGATACAACAGTTACTAAGATGGGTAGAAGTCTGACCATCGTCGTCTATCTGAAAGACTGATAGTTGAAGGAAACTTACATGTTCCCATGTGGAAAATCATGAGCGCATTCAACATTGAAGTCGACTTTATAGGGGAGTCAAGACTGATCTACTAACCCCCCTGCATCATAACTAACCCCCCTGCATCATAACTAACCCCCCTGCATCATAACTAACCCCCCTGCATCATAACTAACTACCCTGCATCATAACTAACCCCCCTGCATCATAACTAACTGCCATGCATCATAACTAACCCCCCTGCATCATAACTAACCCCCCTGCATCATAACTAACTGCCCTGCATCATAACTAACTGCCCTGCATCATAACTAACTACCCTGCATCATAACTAACTACCCTGCATCATAACTAACCACCCTGCATCATAACTAACTACCCTGCATCATAACTAACCACCCTGCCCTGCCTCATAACTAACCCCCCTGCATCATAACTAACCCCCCTGCATCATAACTAACTACCCTGCATCATAACTAACCCCCCTGCATCATAACTAACCACCCTGCATCATAACTAACTACCCTGCATCATAACTAACCACCCTGCCCTGCATCATAACTAACCCCCCTGCATCATAACTAACCCCCCTGCATCATAACTAACACCCCTGCATCATAACTAACACCCCTGCATCATAACTAACTACCCTGCATCATAACTAACTACCCTGCATCATAACTAACTACCCTGCATCATAACTAACCACCCTGCATCATAACTAACTACCCTGCATCATAACTAACCACCCTGCCCTGCATCATAACTAACCACCCTGCATCATAACTAACTACCCTGCATCATACCTAACTACCCTGCATCATAACTAACTACCCTGCACCATAACTAACTACCCTGCATCACAACTAACTACACAATATAATTTGTAGGTCAGTCAAAATTGACCAGAATACATCACGGTTTTGATTCTCTCGAACAAGGCC
>NW_027011886.1:7500-21784 GCF_036934945.1 Oncorhynchus masou masou | reverse complement strand
GAAAGTATTCGGCCCCCTTGAACTTTGCAACCTTTTGCCACATTTCAGGCTTCAAACATAAAGATATAAAACTGTATTTTTTTGTGAAGAATCAACGACAAGTGGGACACAATCATGAAGTGGAACGACATTTATTGGATATTTCAAACTTTTTAACAAATCAAAAACTGAAAAATTGGGCGTGCAAAATTATTCAGCCCCTTTACTTTCAGTGCAGCAAACTCTCTCCAGAAGTTCAGTGAGGATCTCTGAATGATCCAATGTTGACCTAAATGACTAATGATGATAAATACAATCCACCTGTGTGTAATCAAGTCTCCGTATAAATGCACCTGCACTGTGATAGTCTCAGAGGTCCGTTAAAAGCGCAGAGAGCATCATGAAGAACAAGGAACACACCAGGCAGGTCCGAGATACTGTTGTTATTGAAATGGAAATAGTATCAGACCACTGCAAATCTACAAAGACCTGGCCGTCCCTCTAAACTTTCAGCTCATACAAGGAGAAGACTGATCAGATGCAGCCAAGAGGCCCATGATCACACTGGATGAATTGCAGAGGATCTACAGCTGAGGGAGACTCTGTCCATAGGACAACATTCAGTCGTATATTGCACAAATCTGGACTTTATGGAAGAGTGGCAAGAAGAAAGCCATTTCTAAAGATATCCATAAAAAGTGTCGTTTAAAGTTTGCCACAAGCCACCTGGGAGACACACCAAACATGTGGAAGAAGGTGCTCTGGTCAGATGAAACCAAAATTGAACTTTGTGGCAACAATGCAAAAACGTTATGTTTGGCGTAAAGCAACACAGCTCATCACCCTGAACACACCATCCACACTGTCAAACATGGTGGTGGCAGCATCATGGTTTGGGCCTGCTTTCTTCAGCAGGGACAGGGAAGATGGTTAAAATTGATGGGAAGATGGATGGAGCCAAATACAGGACCATTCTGGAAGAAAACCTGATGGAGTCTGCAAAAGACCGAGACTGGGATGGAGATTTGTCTTCCAACAAGACAATGATCCAATACATAAAACAAAATCTACAATGGAATGGTTCAAAAATAAACATATACAGGTGTTAGAATGGCCAAGTCAAAGTCCAGACCTGAATCCAATCGAGAATCTGTGAAAGAACTGAAAACTGCTGTTCACAAATGCTCTCCATCCAACCTCACTGAGCTCGAGCTGTTTTGCAAGGAGGAATGGGAAAAATTTCAGTCTCTCGATGTGCAAAAACTGGATAGAGACATACCCTGGGACTTACAGCTGTAATCGCAGCAAAAGGTGGCGCTAAAAGAATTAACTTAAGGGGGCTGAATATTTTTGCACGCCCAATTTTTCAGTTTTTGATTTGTTAAAAAAGTTTGAAATATCCAATAAATGTCGTTCCACTTCATGATTGTGTCCCAGTTGTTGTTGATTCTTCACAAAAAATACAGTTTTATTATCTTTATGTTTGAAGCCTGAAATGTGGCAAAAGGTCACAAAGTTCAAGGGGCTTAATACTTTCGCAAGGCACTGTATCTATCTCACGCTGGTTTTATGATGTCAATGACACCATAATGATCACACCTTCACAGATTGCTGAGTGTTCCATCACTGTGAATTCTCCAAGGAAAAGGATGTCTAGAATAGGATACAATAATGCTAATGATAATACTGTATATTGACCTGATATATATTCTACTGTAATATTAACCTGATATATATTCTACTGTATATTAACCTTAATATATATTCTACTGTAATATTAACCTGATATATATATTCTACTGTAATATTAACCTGATATATATTCTACTGTATATTAACATGATATATATTCTACTGTATATTAACATGATATATATTCTACTGTAATATTAACCTGATATATATTCTACTGTATATTAACCTGATATATATTCTACTGTAATATTAACCTGATATATATTATACTGTAATATTAACCTAATATATATTCTACTGTATATTAACCTGATATATATTCTACTGTATATTAACCTGATATATTATACTGTAATATTAACCTGATATATATTCTACTGTATATTAACATGATATATATTCTACTGTAATATTAACCTGATATATATTCTACTGTATATTAACCTGATATATATTCTACTGTAATATTAACCTGATATATATTATACTGTATATTAACCTGATATATATTCTACTGTAATATTAACCTGATATATATTATACTGTAATATTAACCTGATATATATTCTTCTGTGTTGTTTAATTTCAGCCCCAGCATGAGGGTCTCCTTTATAGTGTTCTCGTCTTCAGCCAAAGTGATGTTACCTCTCACTGGAGACAGGTGTGGTATCTCTCCTATTGAGAATGACATAACATATTATAAGCCTTGTAATAACACATTATAAGCGTTCATATTACATGCTTATAACAGTCCTAACTATGGACATTTTTATTTATATCCACTGGCAAAAACACAGTATCAGAAAATGTTGGATGGTGAGTTGATGTCCTTCCGTTTGAAGGTATGAAATTCAGGAAGGCCTGGAGAGACTGAGAGAGGTGAAGCCTGCAGGGAGACCTACATGCACGAAGGGATTAAAGAGGTGCAGTATGGGTAACACCTACATTGGATAGTCCCCAATACATACTTTACAGATGTTCAACTATCCATGAACCCTAAACCTAACCCTAAACCTAACCCTAAACCTAACTCTAAACCTAAACCTAAACCTAACTCTAAACCTAACCCTAAACCTAACCCTAAACCTAACCCTAAACCTAACCCTAAACCTTACTCTAAACCTAACCCTAAACCTAACCCTAAACCTAACCCTAAACCTAACCCTAAACCTAACCCTAACCCTAAACCTAACCCTAAACCTTACTCTAAACCTAACCCTAAACCTAACCCTAAACCTAACCCTAAACCTTACCCTAAACCTAACCCTAAACCTAACCCTAAACCTAACCCTAACCCTAAACCTAACCCTAAACCTAACCCTAAACCTAACCCTAAACCTAACCCTAAACCTAACCCTAAACCCTACTCTAAACCTAACCCTAAACCTAACCCTAAACCTTACTCTAAACCTAACCCTAAACCTAACCCTAAACCTAACCCTAACCCTAAACCTAACCCTAAACCTTACTCTAACCCTAACCCTAACCCTAACCCTAAACCTAACCTTAAACCTTACTCTAAACCTAACCCTAAACCTAACCCTAAACCTAACCCTAAACCTAACCCTAAACCTTACTCTAAACCTAACCCTAAACCTAACCCTAAACCTTACTCTAAACCTAACCCTAAACCTTACTCTAAACCTAACCCTAATCCTTACCCTAAATTTTACCCTAATCCTAATCCTAAACCAAATCCCAAACCTAACCCTAATCCTTACCCGAAACCTAATCCCAAACCTTATCCTAAACCAAATCCCAAACCTTACCCTAAACCTAATCCTTACCCTAAACCTTACCCTAAACCTAATCCTATTCCTAATCCTAAACCGAATCATAAACCTTACCGTAAACCTAGTCGAAACCACTAGCCAGTGGTCACCTCACTAGAGAAGCCTTCAGTACTGAGCATAATTTCCCCCACGTTATAATCGTTACAGTAAAATACTGTGCTAGCATTGTCAGTCTGCCATTTGACCCTATCTGTGCTAGCCTAATAGCTAGGCGTTTGACCCTATCTGTGCTAGCCTAATAGCTAGGCGTTTGAACCTGTCTGTGCTAGCCTAATAGCTAGGCGTTTGACCCCGTCTGTGCTAGCCCAATAGCTAGACGTTTGACCCCATCTGTGCTAGCCTAATAGCTAGGCGTTTGACCCTATCTGTGCTAGCCTAATAGCTAGGCGTTTGACCCTATCTGTGCTAGCCTAATAGCTAGGCGTTTGACCCTATCTGTGCTAGCCTAATAGCTAGGCGTTGACCCTATCTGTGCTAGCCTAATAGCTAGGCGTTTGACCCCTATTTGTGCTAGCCTAATAGCTAGGCGTTTGACCCTATCTGTGCTAGCCTAATAGCTAGGCGTTTGACCCTATCTGTGCTAGCCTAATAGCTAGGCGTTTGACCCTATCTGTGCTAGCGTAATAGCTAGGCGTTTGACCCTATCTGTGCTAGCCTGATAGCTAGGCGTTTGACCCTATCTGTGCTAGCCTAATAGCTAGGCGTTTGACCCTATTTGTGCTAGCCTAATAGCTAGGCGTTTGACCCTATCTGTGCTAGCCTAATAGCTAGGCGTTTGACCCTATCTGTGCTAGCCTAATAGCTAGGCGTTTGACCCTATCTGTGCTAGCCTAATAGCTAGGCGTTTGACCCTAATCGTGCTAGCCTAATAGCTAGGCGTTTTACCCTATCTGTGCTAGCCTGATAGCTAGGCGTTTGACCCTATCTGTGCTAGCCTAATAGCTAGGCGTTTGACCTATCTGTGCTAGCCTAATAGCTAGGCGTTTGACCCTATCTGTGCTAGCCTAATAGCTAGGCGTTTGACCCTATCTGTGCTAGCCTGATAGCTAGGCGTTTGACCCTATCTGTGCTAGCCTAATAGCTAGGCGTTTGACCCTATCTGTGCTAGCCTGATAGCTAGGCGTTTGACCCTATCTGTGCTAGCCTAATAGCTAGGCGTCTTACCCTATCTGTGCTAGCCTAATAGCTAGGCGTTTGACCCTATCTGTGCTAGCCTAATAGCTAGACGTTTGACCCTATTTGTGCTATCCTAATAGCTAGGCGTTTGACCCTATCTGTGCTAGCCTAATAGCTAGGCGTTTGACCCTATCTGTGCTAGCCTAATAGCTAGGCGTTTGACCCTATCTGTGCTAGCCTAATAGCTAGGCGTTTGACCCTATCTGTGCTAGCCTAATAGCTAGGCGTTTGACCCTATCTGTGCTAGCCTGATAGCTAGGCGTTTGACCCTATCTGTGCTAGCCTAATAGCTAGTCGTTTGACCCTATTTGTGCTAGCCTAATAGCTAGGCGTTTGACCCTATTTGTGCTAGCCTAATAGCTAGGCGTTTGACCCTATCTGTGCTAGCCTAATAGCTAGGCGTTTGACCCTATCTGTGCTAGCCTAATAGCTAGGCGTTTGACCCTATCTGTGCTAGCCTAATAGCTAGGCGTTTGACCCTATCTGTGCTAGCCTAATAGCTAGGCGTTTGACCCTATCTGTGCTAGCCTAATAGGTAGGCGTTTGACCCTATCTGTGCTAGCGTAATAGCTAGGCATTTGACCCTATCTGTGCTAGCCTAATAGCTGGGCGTTTGACCCTATCTGTGCTAGCCTAATAGCTAGGCATTTGACCCTATCTGTGCTAGCCTAATAGCTAGGCGTTTGACCCTATCTGTGCTAGCCTAATAGCTAGGCATTTGACCCTATCTGTGCTAGCCTGATAGCTAGGCGTTTGCTGTGTTGACACTAAACACGGTTTAAATAGGGAGCAATTCAAAAGCCTACCATGCTGGAAGTACTTCAGGGGAACTAACGAATGCATTATGACTCCTCTATAACGGTTCATTTTGACTGTATTCTCCTTCTGTAGACATATCAGGTGTACTAGGTTGGGGTCACTGCCATTTAAATTTTTGTCAACTCAGCCAGGAAGTAAACTTTAAAAAAAAATGTCACTCCAATTCCAATTTTCCTAATTGGAAAGCATGAAGCAAAATTGTAATTGGAGTTGTAATTTCCGTTGACTTCCTGTCATTTCCGTTTACTTCCTGTCATTTATGGTTGACTTCCTGTCATTTCCGTTTACTTCCTGAGTTGACTGAACAGTAGGTCTAATGGAACTGACACCAACCCTCTTACTCTATAGTGTTATTTACTAATAAAGCTCATATCTCTGTGTTTATTCCTCCATTCCCACCTCCTGTGTTTGTACCGAAAAAGGCAAACCTTCAAATCAAAGCCCAAGTTACCAAGTCCTCCAGCATCATCGTGGCTTTGACAGACGGAAAGCTGGAGGTCTATGTACATGAACTAACAGTTGAAATGGTGAGCTTTTTATCCAAACGAAAATTATTCACGTTTACAAGGTGAAAATGATGGTTTTCTAATAACAGACTAAGCCTAGTCTTAGACTAAAAAACGTGCTCAATTGAGAATTTCCATGATTTTTTTTTTACAAAAATGATTATGTTTAATCTGGGTCCAAGAATTCTGGCATGAATGTTCAATGCAGAGAGTTACTTGTTGGTTTAAAGTTAAAGTTGTTCTGTTTTTTTTTCTTCTTTCTCTAATGCAGGCCAACGATGCAAGGTACTACGGTGCTCGGGTGTACTGTGTTGGTATCAAGGACTTTGACGAGCAACAGCTAGCCGAGGTGGCTGACACCAAAGATCAAGTGTTTCCTGTTAAAGATGGCTTCCATGCACTCAAAGGCATTGTCAATTCAGTAAGACATGTTCATTTATTCACTGTTTTACTGTAAATAAATGTGAAGTAGGCGGTGAGTTTTCAAGGCACTTCAGTGCAACCTTCTTGTGGAAAAAAAAACCTTTTGTTTGGGGGTTGTAGGTATCTTAGTGGTTAGAGTGTTGGACTAGTAACCGAAAGGTTGCTAGATCAAATCCCCGAGCTGACAAGGTAACAATCTGTCGTTCTTCCCCTGAACAAGGCAGTTAACCCACTGTTCCTAGACCAGTTAACCCACTGTTCCTAGGCAGTCATTGAAAATAAGAATTTGTTCTTACTGACATGCCTAGTTAAATAAAGGTAAAAAAAACATGGAAATACTCTCCATTTAGGTATATGGAAAGAGAGAGTAGGTAGATGGATTGAGAGTATGTACATGGAAAGAGAGTAGGTAGATTGAAAGAGAGTAGGTTGATGAAAAGAGAGTAGGTTGATGAAAAGAGAGTAGGTAGATGGAAAGAGAGTAGGTAGATTGAAAGAGAGTAGGTTGATGAAAAGAGAATAGGTTGATGAAAAGAGAGTAGGTAGATGGAAAGAGAGTAGGGACATGGAAAGAGAGAGTAGGTAGATGGATTGAGAGTATGTACATGGAAAGAGAGTAGGTAGATGGAAAGAGAGTAGGTAGATGGAAAGAGAGTAGGTAATAACTGCTTGTGGCTCTCTGTGATTCAACAGAATCCGCAGGAGGACAGCGCTGTCCTCAGTGCTGACAGTTAGTCAATGGCAGTGTTGGGGAAGCTACTCTGAAAATATAGTTCTACCAAGCTACCAATTACTTCACACTGGAATAAGTTACACTAAATCTACCTTTGTAAAACAGTAGTGTGTAGCTCCAGTAGTTAGCTACATGGTAAAACAGTAGTGTGTAGTTCCAGTAGTTAGCTACACCGCTACATGGTAAAACAGTAGTGTGTAGTTCCAGTAGTTAGCTACATGGTAAAACAGTAGTGTGTAGTTCCAGTAGTTAGCTACATGGTAAAACAGTAGTGTGTAGTTCCAATAGTTAGCTACATGGTAAAACAGTAGTGTGTAGTTCCAGTAGTTAGCTACACCGCTACATGGTAAAACAGTAGTGTGTAGCTCCAGTAGTTAGCTACACCGCTACATGGTAAAACAGTAGTGTGTAGTTCCAGTAGTTAGCTACACCGCTACATGGTAAAACAGTAGTGTGTAGTTCCAGTAGTTAGCTTCATGGTAAAACAGTAGTGTGTAGGTCCAGTAGTTAGCTACACCGCTACATGGTAAAACAGTAGTGTGTAGTTCCAGTAGTTAGCTACATGGTAAAACAGTAGTGTGTAGGTCCAGTAGTTAGCTACATGGTAAAACAGTAGTGTGTAGGTCCAGTTGTTAGCTACACCGCTAGATGGTAAAACAGTAGTGTGTAGCTCCAGTAGTTAGCTACATGGTAAAACAGTAGTGTGTAGTTCCAGTAGTTAGCTACACCGCTACATGGTAAAACAGTAGTGTGTAGTTCCAGTAGTTAGCTACACGGTAAAACAGTAGTGTGTAGCTCCAGTAGTTAGCAACACCGCTACATGGTAAAACAGTAGTGTGTAGCTCCAGTAGTTAGCTACACCGCTACATGGTAAAACAGTAGTGTGTAGTTCCAGTAGTTAGCTACACCGCTACATGGTAAAACAGTAGTGTGTAGTTCCAGTAGTTAGCTTCATGGTAAAACAGTAGTGTGTAGGTCCAGTAGTTAGCTACACCGCTACATGGTAAAACAGTAGTGTGTAGTTCCAGTAGTTAGCTTCATGGTAAAACAGTAGTGTGTAGGTCAGTAGTTAGCTACATGGTAAAACAGTAGTGTGTAGGTCCAGTTGTTAGCTACACCGCTAGATGCTAAAACAGTAGTGTGTAGCTCCAGTAGTTAGCTACATGGTAAAACAGTAGTGTGTAGTTCCAGTAGTTAGCTACACCGCTACATGGTAAAACAGTAGTGTGTAGTTCCAGTAGTTAGCTACACGGTAAAACAGTAGTGTGTAGCTCCAGTAGTTAGCAACACCGCTACATGGTAAAACAGTAGTGTGTAGTTCCAGTAGTTAGCTACACCGCTACATGGTAAAACAGTAGTGTGTAGTTCCAGTAGTTAGCAACACCGCTACATGGTAAAACAGTAATGTGTAGTTCCAGTAGTTAGCTACACCGCTACATGGTAAAACGTGCATTAACTACTGGAAACACTACCTTAATTATAATTTTGTTCAACTACCACCAAGCTACTGCAACATTTAGTTACATTACTAATTGAACTATAGAGTTTGACCAAAATCGAAAAACACACATTCTCACGCAACCCCTAATCGCTGCAAAGCTCCAAAGTTGCACAATTTTGACCAGCTGAATTACTGTTTGTGTTCCAAAGGAAACACAGAGAGAGAGAGAGAGAAACAGCATTCTCCAGTGATTAGTAATCTTGGATGCTGCTGGACCTCGCTGGCATCGTCAGTCCTCACTTTAATTTCTACGATTTGAAATCATCTGTGCAGCTTTCAGCTTTCTGGGACCCACTCTCTCCGCGTATACAGTACACAGTGATTTCATGACAAGTGTTACATGGTGAAAATGGTGAAAGACCCCAGACACCCAAGTCATAGACTGTTCTCTCTGCTACCTCACGACAAGCTGTACCGGAGAGCCAAGTCATAGACTGTTCTCTCTGCTACCGCACGATAAGCTGTACCGGAGAGCCAAGTCATAAACTGTTCTCTCTGCTACCTCACGACAAGCTGTACCGGAGAGCCAAGTCATAGACTGTTCTCTCTGCTACCTCACGACAAGCTGTACCGGAGAGCCAAGTCATAAACTGTTCTCTCTGCTACCTCACGACAAGCTGTACCGGAGAGCCAAGTCATAGACTGTTCTCTCTGCTACCGCACGACAAGCTGTACCGGAGAGCCAAGTCATAGACTGTTCTCTCTGCTACCGCACGACAAGCTGTACTGGAGAGCCAAGTCATAGACTGTTCTCTCTGCTACCTCACGACAAGCTGTACCGGAGAGCCAAGTCATAGACTGTTCTCTCTGCTACCTCACGACAAGCTGTGCCGGAGAGCCAAGTCATAGACTATTCTCTGCTACCTCACGACAAGCTGTACCGGAGAGCCAAGTCATAGACTGTTCTCTCTGCTACCTCACGACAAACTGTACCGGAGAGCCAAGTCATAAACTGTTCTCTCTGCTACCTCACGACAAGCTGTACCGGAGAGCCAAGTCATAGACTGTTCTCTCTGCTACCTCACGACAAGCTGTACCGGAGAGCCAAGTCATAGACTGTTCTCTCTGCTACCTCACGACAAGCTGTACCGGAGAGCCAAGTCATGGACTGTTCTCTCTGCTACCTCACGACAAGCTGTACCGGAGAGCCAAGTCATAGACTGTTCTCTCTGCTACCTCACGACAAGCTGTACCGGAGAGCCAAGTCATAGACTGTTCTCTCAGCTACCTCACGACAAGCTGTACCGGAGAGCCAAGTCATAGACTGTTCTCTCTGCTACCTCCACGACAAGCGGTACCGGAGAGCCAAGTCACAGACTGTTCTCTCTGCTACCTCACGACAAGCTGTACCGGAGAGCCAAGTCATAGACTGTTCTCTCTGCTACCTCACGACAAGCTGTACCAGAGAGCCAAGTCATAGACTGTTCTCTCTGCTACCTCACGACAAGCTGTACCGGAGAGCCAAGTCATAGACTGTATATATGTATATATATATATATATATATATATATATATATATATATATATGTACAGTCACTTTACCCCCACGTACATGTACAAATGACCTCAACTAACCTGTACTATCTATGTACAGTCACTTTACCCCCACCTACATGTACAGATTACCTCAACTAACCTGTACTACTGTTTATTATCTATGTACAGTCACTTTACCCCCACCTACATGTACACCTAACCTGTACCCCCGCACATTGACTCGGTACAGATACCCCCTGTATAGAGCCTCCCCACTGACTCTGTACCGTAACACCCTGTATATAGCCTCCACATTGACTCTGTACCGTAACACCCTGTATATAGCCTCCACATTGACTCTGTACCGTAACACCCTGTATATAGCCTCTACATTGACTCTGTACCGTAACACCCTGTATATAGCCTCCACACGGACTCTGTACCGTAACACCCTGTATATAGCCTCCACATTGACTCTGTACCGTAACACCCTGTATGTAGCCTCCACATTGACTCTGTACCGTAACACCCTGTATATAGCCTCCACACTGACTCTGTACCATAACACCCTGTATATAGCCTCCACATTGACTCTGTACCATAACACCCTGTATATAGCCTCCACATTGACTCTGTACCGTAACACCCTGTATAGCCTCCACATTGACTCTGTAACGGTACCCCCTGTATATAGCCTCCACATTGACTCTGTACCGTAACACCCTGTATATAGCCTCCACATTGACTCTGTACCGTAACACCCTGTATATAGCCTCCACATTGACTCTGTACCGTAACACCCTGTATATGGCCTTCACATTGACTCTGTACCGTAACACCCTGTATATAGCCTCCACATTGACTCTGTACTGTAACACCCTGTATATAGCCTCCACACTGACTCTGTACCAGTACCCCCTGTATATAGCCTCCACATTGACGCTGTAGCGATGCCCCCTGTATATAGCCTCCACATTGACTCTGTACTGTAACACCCTGTACATAGCCTCCACATTGACTCTGTACTGGTACCCCCTGTTTATAGCCTCCACATTGACTCTGTACCGGTGCCCCATGTATATGGCCTCCACATTGACTCTGTACCGTAAAGTATATAGCCTCCACACTGACTCTGTACCATAACACCCTGTATATAGCCTCCACACTGACTCTGTACCGTAACACCCTGTATATGGCCTCCACATTGACTCTGTACTGTAACACCCTGTATATAGCCTCCACATTGACTCTGTACCGTAACACCCTGTATATAGCCTCCACATTGACTCTGTACCGTAACACCCTGTATATAGCCTCCACACTGACTCTGTACCTTAACACCCTGTATATGGCCTCCACATTGACTCTGTACCGAAACTCCCTGTATAGAGCCTCCACATTGACTCTGTACTGTAACACCTGTATATAGCCTCCACACTGACTCTGTACCAGTACCCCTGTATATAGCCTCCACATTGACTCTGTACCGATGCCCCTGTATATAGCCTCCACATTGACTCTGTACTGTAACACCCTGTATATAGCCTCCACATTGACTCTGTACTGGTACCCCCTGTTTATAGCCTCCACATTGACTCTGTACCGGTGCCCCATGTATATGGCCTCCACATTGACTCTGTACCGTAAAGTATATAGCCTCCACACTGACTCTGTACCATAACACCCTGTATATAGCCTCCACACTGACTCTGTACCGTAACACCCTGTATATGGCCTCCACATTGACTCTGTACTGTAACACCCTGTATATAGCCTCCACATTGACTCTGTACCGTAACACCCTGTATATAGCCTCCACATTGACTCTGTACTGGTACCCCCTGTATATAGCCTCCACATTGACTCTGTACTGGTACCCCTGTATATAGCCTCCACATTGACTCTGTACCGGTGCCCCATGTATATGGCCTTCACATTGACTCTGTACCGATGCCCCCTGTATTTAGCCTCCACATTGACTCTGTACCATAACACCCTGTATATAGCCTCCACACTGACTCTGTACCGTAACACCCTGTATATAGCCTCCACACTGACTCTTTACCGTAACACCCTGTATATAGCCTCCACATTGACTCTGTACTGGTACCCCCTGTATATAGCCTCCACATTGACTCTGTACTGGTACCCCCTGTATATAGCCTCCACATTGACTCTGTACCGGTGCCCCATGTATATGGCCTTCACATTGACTCTGTACCGATGCCCCCTGTATTTAGCCTCCACATTGACTCTGTCCCATAACACCCTGTATATAGCCTCCACACTGACTCTGTACCGTAACACCCTGTATATAGCCTCCACACTGACTCTGTACCGTAATACCCTGTATATACCTTCGTTTCTGTTATGTAATTTTATTTAGTGTATTTTTATTTTTAGTTTATTTAGTCAATATTTTCTTAAATCTATTTCAAATCCAATTTGATTAGACCTCACAGTGAAATGCTGAATACAACAGGTGTAGTAGACTAGCACAGTGAAATGCTGAATACAACAGGTGTAGTAGACCTTACATTGAAATGCTGAATACAACAGGTGTCGTAGACCTCACAGTGAAATGCTGAATACAACAGGTGTAGTAGACCTCACAGTGAAATGCTGAATACAACAGGTGTAGTAGACCTCACAGTGAAATGCTGAATACAACAGGTGTCATAGACCTTACAGTGAAATGCTGAATACAACAGGTGTAGTAGACCTTACAGTGAAATGCTGAATACAACAGGTGTAGTAGACCTTACATTGAAATGCTGAATACAACAGGTGTCGTAGACCTCACAGTGAAATGCTGAATACAACAGGTGTAGTAGACCTCACAGTGAAATGCTGAATACAACAGGTGTAGTAGACCTCACAGTGAAATGCTGAATACAACAGGTGTAGTAGACCTCACAGTGAAATGCTGAATACAACAGGTGTAGTAGACCTTACAGTGAAATGCTGAATACAACAGGTGTAGTAGCCCTCACAGTGAAATGCTGAATACAACAGGTGTAGTAGACCTTACAGTGAAATGCTGAATACAACAGGTGTAGTAGACCTTACAGTGAAATGATTACTTACAAGCTCTTAACCACCAATGCAGTTCAAGAAATAGAGTTAAGAAAATATTTTATATAATATATTCTTTTTGCGGTGATGTCTGAGAAGGGTCCAAGTGCCAAATATTTTCAGTTAATATGAACATTTTTACCCGTTGTGTAGGATGGAGTTGCATAGTTTGTCCTCTGTTGATTTATTGGTATAGTAGGAGATGGTCTGTACGACAGTGGGCTCACATAAGTTCTCTATATGATAATGTCAGATGTACGACAGTGGGCTCATAGAAGTTCTTTCTATATGATAATGTCAGATGTATGACAGTGGGCTCACATAGAAGTTCTTTCTATATGATAATGTCAGATGTACGACAGTGGGCTCACATAGAAGTTCTTTCTATATGATAATGTCAGATGTATGACAGTGGGCTCACATAGAAGTTCTTTCTATATGATAATGTCAGATGTATGACAGTGGGCTCACAGTTCTTTCTATATGATAATGTCAGATGTATGACAGTGGGCTCACATAGAAGTTCTTTCTATATGATAATGTCAGATGTACGACATTGGGCTCACATAGAAGTTCTTTCTATATGATAATGTCAGATGTACGACAGTGGGCTCACATAGAAGTTCTTTCTATATGATAATGTCAGATGTACGACAGTGGGCTCACATAGAAGTTCTTTCTATATGATAATGTCAGATGTATGACAGTGGGCTCACATAGAAGTTCTTTCTATATGATAATGTCAGATGTATGACAGTGGGCTCACATAGAAGTTCTTTCTATATGATAATGTCAGATGTACGACGGCTCTGGGTTTTTAATAGAACGGAGGAATGTAATAGCCCTGCATAATTTATCCATCAATGATGAATTAGCTCGCCCTTCTCTCCCTCTCCTACTCCTCCCTCCCGTAGGTCCCTCTCTCCCCCCACATAGCTCCCTCTCTCTCCTCTCTCTCCCCTACTCCTCCCTCCTTCTAGGTCCATCTCTCCCCCACATAGCTCCATCTCTCTAACCCTACTCCTCCCTCCCGTAGGTCCCTCTCTCCCCCACATAGCTCCCTCTCTCTCCTCTCTCCTCTCTCTAACCCTACTCCTCCCTCCCGTAG
>NW_027011885.1:0-21794 GCF_036934945.1 Oncorhynchus masou masou | reverse complement strand
CTCCCGCTCGTGTGACTGTGACACCCCCACGTGTCACAGTGACCACCACTCCCCTCGTGTGACTCCCCTCGTGTGACTGTGACCCCCTCCCCCTCATGTGACTGTGACCCCCTCCCCCTCATGTGACTGTGACCCCCCTCGTGTGACTGTGACCCCCCTCCCCTCATGTGACTGTGAACCCTCTCCCGCTCGTGTGACTGTGACACCCCCGTGTCACAGTGACCCCCTCCCCTCGTGTGACTCCCCCTCCCCTCGTGTGACTGTGACCCCCTCCCCCTCATGTGACTGTGAACCCCTCCCGCTCGTGTGACTGTGACACCCCCTCGTGTCACAGTGACCCCCTCCCCTCGTGTGACTGTGACCCCCTCCCACTCATGTGACTGTGACCCCCCTCCCCTCATGTGACTGTGACCCCCCTCATGTGACTGTGACCCCCCTCCCCTCATGTGACTGTGACCCCCTCCCCCTCATGTGACTGTGAACCCCTCCCCGCTCGTGTGACACCCCTCCCCCTCATGTGACTGTGAACCCCCTCCCGCTCATGTGACTGTGACCCCCCTCCCCTCATGTGACTGTGACCCCCCTCCCCTCATGTGACTGTGAACCCCCTCCCGCTCGTGTGACTGTGGGACCCCCTCCCCTCAAGGTGACTGTGAATCCCTCCCGCTCGCCGTGTGATCGTGACCCCCCTCCCCTCATGTGACTGACCCCCTTCCCCTCATGTGACTGTGACCCCCCCTCCCGCCGTGACTGTGACACCCCCCTCGTGTCAGTGACTTCTCCCCTCGTGTGACTGTGACCCCCCTCCCCCCTCGTGTGACTGTGACCCCCTCCCCTCATGTGACTGTGACTTCCTCCCCCGCACTGGACCCCCTCCCCTCATGTGACTGTGACCCCCTCCCTCGTGATGACTTCGCCCCCCTCGTGTGACTGTGAACCCCTTCCCCTCGTGTGACACCCCCCTCGTGTCACAGTGACCCCCCTCCCCTCGTGTGACTCCCCCTCCCCTCGTGTGACTGTGAACCCCCCCCGTGTGACACCCCCGTGTCACAGTGACCCCTCCCCCTCGTGTGACTCCCTCCCACTCATGTGACTGTGACACCCCCTCGTGTCACAGTGACCCCACCCCCTCGTGTGACTGACACCCCCCTCCCGTGTCACAGTGAGGAATAGTAATGAAGCGCTGGTAAAGGTGGTTCCTATGGTTCTGTCCCGGGGGCTGACTGGGCAAGCAAATGATTGAAAGGGGATGATTATTTTCTGTTGCTTCTTCCGAACACCCGGTCGACGATGCCGCTAGATACCACGAGGGGTATTTGGTCCTCAAGCCTATAAGTATTGCGCTGGCACTTGATGTCGATGTAAAAACCCAGTTAAAGTCCGCAGAAGTTTAGTAGCAGAAACTGATGTCCCGTTTGGAAGACCGAAAAGCCTCTGATGATACCACCTGGCGTGACTCTAATGGATGTCAATTTGATGATGTCTGACCGTAGTATGCTACCCTTTGTGGTCGCACCCATACCACCTTTGGGGTGGCTGTGACCCCCTCACGTCAAAGTGAGTTAATTGGATGAAGCTGGGGTAAACGGCTGGACATAATGAAGAGTCTCTTGAGGTAGCCAAATGCCTCATCTAATTAGTGACGCGCAATGAATGGATGAACGAGAAACGTGTGAGATGAAAATGGACAAACTAAAGGGTGTGCAATATAGACGGGCAGTCAGTGGACATTATGAACCTTGTTTGAAGTCAGTAGGTCACATGACCAAGGAGCTATTGAAATTCAAAATTTGTAATAAATAATTTAAAATAGTGCGAGATGTAAATCGACAAAAATAAAAAGTGTGTCTATGCCAACGGGTTAGCTAGAACCAGTTTAAAGTTTTAGGAGTAACAGTTAAAGAGCTATTGAAATGAGAACAATTTGATTTGTCACTTCTATGTTGATGGTCCTAACTGCCTTTGGTGGACGTAAGGAAAACTACAGGCGAATATCTGTCGAATATCCAACCGTCTTTACCTCAGTGCGACACAGCTGATTCAAATAATCAAAGCTTGATGAGTTGATGCGCCAGGAAACCCTGATCCGGAGAGTCAATGAGACACTCCCTAGGATTCTCAGCCGTAAGTATCGCCCGCAGCCGGGACCGTGTCAACTACTGTTTAATTAGAAAACTTTAATAATCCTCGCTTTGCAATACGGTTTTTGGAAATATAAAGTCTTCTACTTTCACATCAAAATTATTCCACAAATACGAAATGAAACACTTACTGTACACCGTTTTAACCCGATTTTAAACAGTTACAACCAACAGTATTTTAAAGAAGTGACCTTCTGTTATACACAGGTGTTCGGAGCATGGTCACCTCGGTGTTCTGTCCGTCATCCATAAACAAGCACTGTTATGGTCATGAATGGCCTACACTAAATATTTGTGCCTTTTGAACAGGGTATGGTAGTAGGTGCGAGGCGCACCAGTTTGAGTGTGTCAAGAACTGCAAGGCTGCAAGGTTCTTCCACACTCAGTTTCCAGTGTGCATCAAGAATGGTCCACAAACCCAAAGGACATCCAGCCAACTTGACAACTGTGGGAAACATTGGAGTCAACATGGGCCAGCATCCCTGTGGAACACTTTCAACACCATATCGTCCATGTCTCTGATCAACTGAGGCAGTCCTGAGGGCAAAGGGAGGTGTTCCTAATGTTTCGTACAGTGTATAATCATTTTCTGTTATGGCATTGATTTATCTGGCCAACTCAGCTTAACCAGAATGTCAACTACTGTATCGTACATAAATGTGACACGAGATATCCCAAAGATCGAAAAACAGAAGGAAAAAACTATTTTTTAATACTCAGATGCAGATATATTCAGATTACTATGGCAATGGTCAACACTCACATCTCCTATTATCACTACAAACCTTACCAAGAATCACCAACCTCCCCTCTCCCTGACAGCATCACTACAATCACCAATCCCCCTCTCCCTGACACCATCACCAATCCCCCCTCTCCCTGACAGCATCACCAATCCCCCCTCTCCCTGACAGCATCACTCAATCCCCCCTCTCCCCTGACAGCATCACCAATCCCCCTCTCCCTGACAGCATCACCAATCCCCCTCTCCCTGACAGCATCACCAATCCCCCTCTCCCTGACAGCATCACCAACCTCCCCTCTCCCTGACAGCATCACCAATCCCCCCTCTCCCTGACAGCATCAAGAATCACCAAACCCAGCATCGTCCAGGTTAGGATTTGGACAGGGTAGACCTTCACTGTAAATAAGAATTTGTTCTTAACCGTCTTGCCTAGTTAAATAATTACCAATATTCCCCCCCCGGACAGCATCAATAATCACATCTTAATAGCTTCACAAATGTATTCCTTTCAGAAAATAACTGACATTCCAGAACACACACATTGTGACAGCATATTTCCAGAGTTCCTTTTCTTGTAATTTTTCTTAAGTTGCATTTACACAAGAAGCCCAATTTCGATCTGTTGGCCCCAATATTAGCAAAAGATCTGATTGGGCAAGAGATCAGAATTGGACAACCTGTGTGAACGTAGCCTTACACACAGTAAAGAGGTTAGACATTGCATTAGCAGAAAGATTTCTGGCGGATATATTTACAGGTACAGTACATTCAGATCAACATAATAAAAAGGTCCATCCTATCAGATCAGCGTGATAAAAGGTCCATCCTATCAGATCAGCGATGATAAAAAGGTCCATCCTATCAGATCAGCGTGATAAAAAGGTCCATCCTATCAGATCAGCGTGATAAAAAAGGGTCCATCCTATCAGATCAGCGTGATAAAAAGGGTCCATCCTATCAGATCAGCGTGGATAAAAGGGTCCATCCTATCAGATCAGCGTGATAAAAAGGTCCATCCTATCAGATCAGCGTGATAAAAAGGGTCCATCCTATCAGATCAGCGTGATAAAAAGGGTCCATCCTATCAGATCAGCGTGATAAAAAGGGTCCATCCTATCAGATCAGCGTGATAAAAAGGGTCCATCCTATCAGATCAGCGTGATAAAAAGGTCCATCCTATCAGATCAGCGTGATAAAAAGGTCCATCCTATCAGATCAGCGTGATAAAAAGGGTCCATCCTATCAGATCAGCGTGATAAAAAGGGTCCATCCTATCAGATCAGCGTGATAAAAAGGTCCATCCTATCAGATCAGTGATAAAAAGGTCCATCCTATAAAGCTTTCTGGACTACAGATGGTGTCCTTTAAATATCAGCAGAAGAAATTCAATCAAGAACAAAAAAAAATAAAAATACAAAAAAGGATTCTCAGATCAAAAGACAAACCTGTTTGCATTATTCTGAAGATCACAAAACAAAAGCTTTGAACAACCAAATCACTTGCTTGTTTTGGAGTTATTGGCATAATTTGCAGCATTGCTAGAACATAAAATAGATTAATACAGAAGCTACTGTATAGCATGTTCTATGATATTTACCAGGGATTAAACTCCTGTTCACTAACACTAACGAGGGTCAGGGGATACCACTAAAGCTTCTCCTGTTCACTAACGAGGGTCAGGGGATACCACTAAAGCTTCTCCTGTTCACTAACGAGGGTCAGGGGATACCACTAAAGCTTCTCCTGTTCACTAACGAGGGTCAATAGATACCACTAAAGCTTCTCCTGTTCACTAACGAGGGTCAATAGATACCACTAAAGCTTCTCCTGTTCACTAACGAGGGTCAGGGGATACCACTAAAGCTTCTCCTGTTCACTAACACTAACGAGGGTCAAGGGATACCACTAAAGCTTCTCCTGTTCACTAACGAGGGTCAATAGATACCACTAAAGCTTCTCCTGTTCACTAACGAGGGTCAATAGATACCACTAAAGCTTCTCCTGTTCACTAACGAGGGTCAGGGATACCACTAAAGCTTCTCCTGTTCACTAACGAGGGTCAGGGGATACCATAAAGCTTCTCCTGTTCACTAACGAGGTCAGGGGATACCACTAAAGCTTCTCCTGTTCACTAACGAGGGTCAATAGATACCACTAAAGCTTCTCCTGTTCACTAACGAGGGTCAATAGATACCACTAAAGCTTCTCCTGTTCACTAACGAGGGTCAGGGGATACCACTAAAGCTTCTCCTGTTCACTAACACTAACGAGGTCAAGGGATACCACTAAAGCTTCTCCTGTTCACTAACGAGGGTCAATAGATACCACTAAAGCTTCTCCTGTTCACTAACGAGGGTCAATAGATACCACTAAAGCTTCTCCTGTTCACTAACGAGGGTCAGGGATACCACTAAAGCTTCTCCTGTTCACTAACGAGGGTCAGGGGGATACCACTAAAGCTTCTCCTGTTCACTAACGAGGGTCAGGGGATACCACTAAAGCTTCTCCTGTTCACTAACGAGGGTCAATAGATACCACTAAAGCTTCTCCTGTTCACTAACACTAACGAGGTCAAGGGATACCACTAAAGCTTCTCCTGTTCACTAACGAGGGTCAATAGATACCACTAAAGCTTCTCCTGTTCACTAACGAGGGTCAGGGGATACCACTAAAAGCTTCTCCTGTTCACTAACACTAACGAGGGTCAGGGATACCACTAAAGCTTCTCCTGTTCACTAACGAGGGTCAAGGGATACCACTAAAGCTTCTCCTGTTCACTAACGAGGGTCAATAGATACCACTAAAGCTTCTCCTGTTCACTAACGAGGGTCAATAGATACCACTAAAGCTTCTCCTGTTCACTAACGAGGGTCAGGGGATACCACTAAAGCTTCTCCTGTTCACTAACGAGGGTCAGGGGATACCACTAAAGCTTCTCCTGTTCACTAACGAGGGTCAATAGATACCACTAAAGCTTATCCTGTTCACTAACGAGGGTCAGGGGATACCACTAAAGCTTCTCCTGTTCACTAACACTAACGAGGGTCAAGGGATACCACTAAAGCTTCTCCTGTTCACTAACGAGGTTCAATAGATACCACTAAAGCTTCTCCTGTTCACTAACGAGGGTCAGGGGATACCAATAAAGCTTCTCCTGTTCACTAACACTAACGAGGGTCAAGGGATACCACTAAAGCTTCTCCTGTCATCACTAACGAGGGTCAATAGATACCACTAAAGCTTCTCCTGTTCACTAACCTAGGGTCAATAGATACCACTAAAGCTTCTCCTGTTCACTAACGAGGGTCAGGGGATACCACTAAAGCTTCTCCTGTTCACTAACGAGGGTCAGGGATACCACTAAAGCTTCTGTTCACTAACAAGGGTCAGGGGGATACCACTAAAGCTTCTCCTGTTCACTAACGAGGGTCAGGGGATACCACTAAAGCTTCTCCTGTTCACTAACGAGGTTCAGGGGATACCACTAAAGCTTCTCCTGTTCACTAACGAGGGTCAAGGGATACCACTAAAGCTTCTCCTGTTCACTAACGAGGGTCAGGGGGATACCACTAAGCTTCTCCTGTTCACTAACGAGGGTCAGGGATACCACTAAAGCTTCTCCTGTTCACTAACGAGGGTCAGGGGATACCACTAAAGCTTCTCCTGTTCACTAACGAGGGTCAGGGATACCACTAAAGCTTCTCCTGTTCACTAACGAGGGTCAGGGATACCACTAAAGCTTCTCCTGTTCACTAACGAGGGTCAGGGGATACCACTAAAGCTTCTCCTGTTCACTAACGAGGGTCAGGGGATACCACTAAAGCTTCTCCTGTTCACTAACGAGGGTCAGGGGATACCACTTCAAAGCTTCTCCTGTCCACTAACGAGGGTCAATAGATACCACTAAAGCTTCTCCTGTTCACTAACGAGGGTCAGGGGATACCACTAAAGCTTCTCCTGTTCACTAACGAGGGTCAATAGATACCACTAAAGCTTCTCCTGTTCACTAACGAGGGTCAGGGGATACCACTAAAGCTTCTCCTGTTCACTAACACTAACGAGGGTCAGGGGATACCACTAAAGCTTCTCCTGTTCACTAACGAGGGTCAAGGGATACCACTAAAGCTTCTCCTGTTCACTAACGAGGGTCAATAGATACCACTAAAGCTTCTCCTGTTCACTAACGAGGGTCAATAGATACCACTAAAGCTTCCTGTTCACTAACGAGGGTCAGGGATACCACTAAAGCTTCTCCTGTTCACTAACGAGGGTCAGGGGATACCACTAAAGCTTCTCCTGTTCACTAACGAGGGTCAATAGATACCACTAAAGCTTATCCTGTTCACTAACGAGGGTCAATAGATACCACTAAAGCTTCTCCTGTTCACTAACGAGGGTCAATAGATACCACTAAAGCTTCTCCTGTTCACTAACGAGGGTCAGGGGATACCACTAAAGCTTCTCCTGTTCACTAACGAGGGTCAGGGGATACCACTAAAGCTTCTCCTGTTCACTAACAAGGGTCAGGGATACCACTAAAGCTTCTCCTGTTCACTAACGAGGGTCAGGGGGATACCACTAAAGCTTCTCCTGTTCACTAACGAGGTTCAGGGATACCACTAAAGCTTCTCCTGTTCACTAACGAGGGTCAAGGGATACCACTAAAGCTTCTCCTGTTCACTAACGAGGGTCAGGGATACCACTAAAGCTTCTCCTGTTCACTAACGAGGGTCAGGGGATACCACTAAAGCTTCTCCTGTTCACTAACGAGGGTCAGGGGATACCACTAAAGCTTCCCCTGTTCACTAACGAGGGTCAGGGGATACCACAAAGCTTCTCCTGTTCACTAACGAGGGTCAGGGGATACCACTAAAGCTTCTCCTGTTCACTAACGAGGGTCAGGGGATACCACTAAAGCTTCTCCTGTTCACTAACGTAGGGTCAGGGGATACCACTAAAGCTTCTCCTGTTCACTAACGAGGGTCAGGGATACCACTAAAGCTTCTCCTGTTCACTAACGAGGGTCAGGGGATACCACTAAAGCTTCTCCTGTTCACTAACGAGGGTCAATAGATACCACTAAGGCTTCTCCTGTTCACTAACGAGGGTCAGGGGATACCACTAAAGCTTCTCCTGTTCACTAACGAGGGTCAGGGGATACCACTAAAGCTTCTCCTGTTCACTAACGAGGGTCAGGGGATACCACTAAAGCTTCTCCCTGTTCACTAACGAGGGTCAATAGATACCACTAAAGCTTATCCTGTTCACTAACGAGGGTCAGGGGATACCACTAAAGCTTCTCCTGTTCACTAACACTAACGAGGGTCAAGGGATACCACTAAAGCTTCTCCTGTTCACTAACGAGGGTCAATAGATACCACTAAAGCTTCTCCTGTTCACTAACGAGGGTCAGGGGATACCACTAAAGCTTCTCCTGTTCACTAACACTAACGAGGGTCAAGGGATACCACTAAAGCTTCTCCTGTTCACTAACGAGGGTCAATAGATACCACTAAAGCTTCTCCTGTTCACTAACGAGGGTCAATAGATACCACTAAAGCTTCTCCTGTTCACTAACGAGGGTCAGGGGATACCACTAAAGCTTCTCCTGTTCACTAACGAGGGTCAGGGGATACCACTAAAGCTTCTCCTGTTCACTAACAAGGGTCAGGGATACCACTAAAGCTTCTCCTGTTCACTAACGAGGGTCAGGGGGATACCACTAAAGCTTCTCCTGTTCACTAACGGGTTCAGGGATGCCACTGTGCTTCTCCTGTTCTACTAACGAGTCAAGGATACCACTAAAGCTTCTCCTGTTCACTAACGAGGGTCAGGGGGGATACCACTAAAGCTTCTCCTGTTCACTAACGAGGGTCAGGGGATACCACTAAAGCTTCTCCTGTTCACTAACGAGGGTCAGGGGATACCACTAAAGCTTCTCCTGTTCACTAACGAGGTCAGGATACCACTAAAGCTTCTCCTGTTCACTAACGAGGGTCAGGGGATACCACTAAAGCTTCTCCTGTTCACTAACGAGGGTCAGGGGATACCACTAAAGCTTCTCCTGTTCACTAACGAGGGTCAGGGGATACCACTAAAGCTTCTCTGTTCACTAACGAGGGTCAGGGATAACACTAAAGCTTCTCCTGTTCACTAACGAGGGTCAATAGATACCACTAAAGCTTCTCCTGTTCACTAACGCAGGGGTCCAGGGATACCCACTAAAGCTTCTCCTGTTCACTAACACTAACGAGGTCAGGGGATACCACTAAAGCTTCCTGTTCACTAACGAGGGTCAAGGATACCACTAAAGCTTCTCCTGTTCACTAACACTAAACGAGGGTCAATAGATACCACTAAAGCTTCTCCTGTTCACTAATGAGGGTCAAGGGATACCACTAAAGCTTCTCCTGTTCACTAACGAGGGTCAGGGGATACCACTAAAGCTTCTCCTGTTCACTAACGAGGGTCAATAGATACCACTAAAGCTTCTCCTGTTCACTAACGAGGTCAATAGATACCACTAAAGCTTATCCTGTTCACTAACGAGGGTCAGGGGATACCACTTTAAAGCTTCTCCTGTTCACTAACACTAACGAGGGTCAAGGGATACCACTAAAGCTTCTCCTGTTCACTAACGAGGGTCAATAGATACCACTCAAAGCTTCTCCTGTTCACTAACGAGGGTCAATGATACCACTCAAAGCTTCTCCTGTTCACTAACACTAACGAGGGTCAAGGGATACCACTAAAGCTTCTCCTGTTCACTAACGAGGGTCAATAGATACCACTAAAGCTTCTCCTGTTCACTAACGAGGGTCAATAGATACCACT
Source organism: Oncorhynchus masou masou (assembly GCF_036934945.1). Taxonomy (NCBI): domain Eukaryota; kingdom Metazoa; phylum Chordata; class Actinopteri; order Salmoniformes; family Salmonidae; genus Oncorhynchus; species Oncorhynchus masou. The sequence continues at coordinate 12,074 of NW_027011885.1, read as the reverse complement.
AAAGCTTCTCCTGTTCACTAACGAGGTCAGGGATACCACTAAAGCTTCTGTTCCTAACGAGGGTCAGAGCTCACTAACGAGGGTCAGGGGATACCACTAAAGCTTCTCCTGTTCACTAACAAGGGTCAGGGGATACCACTAAAGCTTCTCCTGTTCACTAACGAGGGTCAGGGGATACCACTAAAGCTTCTCCTGTTCACTAACGAGGTTCAGGGGATACCACTAAAGCTTCTCCTGTTCACTAACGAGGGTCAAGGGATACCACTAAAGCTTCTCCTGTTCACTAACGAGGGTCAGGGGATACCACTAAAGCTTCTCCTGTTCACTAACGAGGGTCAGGGGATACCACTAAAGCTTCTCCTGTTCACTAACGAGGGTCAGGGGATACCACTAAAGCTTCTCCTGTTCACTAACGAGGGTCAGGGATACCACTAAAGGTCACTAACGAGGGTCAGATACCACTAAAGCTTCTCCTGTTCACTAACGAGGGTCAGGGGATACCACTAAAGCTTCTCCTGTTCACTAACGAGGGTCAGGGGATACCACTAAAGCTTCTCCTGTTCACTAACGAGGGTCAGGGGATACCACTAAAGCTTCTCCTGTTCACTAACGAGGGTCAGGGGATACCACTAAAGCTTCTCCTGTTCACTAACGAGGGTCAGGGATACCACTAAAGCTTCTCCTGTTCACTAACGGGGTCAATAGATACCACTAAGGCTTCTCCTGTTCACTAACGAGGGTCAGGGGATACCACTAAAGCTTCTCCTGTTCACTAACGAGGGTCAGGGGATACCACTAAAGCTTCTCCTGTTCACTAACGAGGGTCAGTGGATACCACTAAAGCTTCTCCTGTTCACTAACGAGGGTCAGGGGATACCACTAAAGCTTCTCCTGTTCACTAACGAGGGTCAGGGGATACCACTAAAGCTTCTCCTGTTCACTAACGAGGGTCAGGGGATACCACTAAAGCTTCTCCTGTTCACTAACGAGGGTCAGGGGATACCACTAAGGCTTCTCCTGTTCACTAACGAGGGTCAGGGGATACCACTAAAGCTTCTCCTGTTCACTAACGAGGGTCAGGGGATACCACTAAAGCTTCTCCTGTTCACTAACGAGGGTCAATAGATACCACTAAGGATTTTGCTTTCACTCCAAATCACTCAGAGCTTTTTCATGGTCGTAAAGCAGATGCATGAGGCAAATGGCAAGTAATATTCCCTGTACAGAGCTCTTACATAATGCAGATTTGATGGCTCCAATTCACGAGATACGTGCACTATGTAAATACTAGAGGAAGACGAGCTCCACATTGAGCCAGGCTAACACACTAAAAACGGACTTGAACGGCAGGCATGTATTCACAATGCTTCAATACCAGACTTGTAAGGTTGTTCTTCAGCAGTGTCTAATACATTGATGCAAAAAAAAGAAAAACAAACAACTTTATTTTAACTTCATTCAATTTAACTTGGCAGGAAATTTGAGTTTTGTAAAGTACAGAGAAACGTCTTCACGTAATGTTACCTCCCAGCACAAGGACGTCAGTGGCTGACGCAACTTTACAGGACGTTGTTCTAGGACGCTTGAGGTGTTTCAACATATCAGTAGTTATTACACTTCAATAAATAGAATGTAAATTGGGACCTGCTATTGGGGGTAAATATAAATATACAAATCTGCTATTGGGGGGGGGGTTATAAATATTGAAATGGTAATCCCAAATTTAACCATTGATCCAGACTAGTACCAAGGCCTATTGTCACTTTCACAAGAGCATGCATGCAAATGTGAACAGGGGATGCTTGTAATAACTCTGAGCCAAAAGACGATACAGAAAACCACAAAATGAACATTTGAAAAATCATCCCCCCTCAAAAAAAATAAAAATAAGATCTTTATGAAATCAAGTCAGAATCCCATGCAGTTGAATGATACCATCTACTAACCCGACTAAACTCCATGTTGCAGTGAGACTCGTGACTTCACATAGGTCTAACTGAAGCCTTCAAAGAACCACACTGAATCATAAACACTTTTACATGAAGAAGAAAACAAAGAGACCGTAGGGCACAGAATCATAGTTCTACTAAAAACAAAAAGGCAACAAAACAAGTTTGAGGTGAGAAGTGGGTGGCACAGAGTAGCCAGTAAGTAAACTGCTACCCAGTTTGACAACGGTGCCACCTGATAGGTGGAGGCCATTAACCAACAGTGAGAGGAAGGGAAAAAAAAAGAACAGAACATTCTGTGATGTCATAATAGCAAAGGCTGAGACATTGGATTCTAACAGAGGAGGTCATTATGATGGACGCAATAAATGGGATGTTTCTTTGACTACTTGCTGCCCAGTTATTGCTGCCGTTTTAGCCAACAGGTAAATCATGTCTAGTGTGGTGGTCCTTCAATATTCTAGCTACAAGCACATTCACATTGAATAGCTTTAACTGATGTATAAAACAAGAAGATTGATAGCAGCTATGGGAATTGCTTTGGGGGCCAAAATAGAGATGTCCTGTCCAAACTGCAGGTAAATGAACCCTTCGCACTGGCTGAGGAACTCCCACACCGACATAAATACAATACTTAAAAAAATAAAAAAAAAAATCACTATGTAGACCAACTGCTGCCAGTAGTTATGTAGCTTTTACAACTACGTTAGATAAAACACCACAAAGTCCTTACTAGGCAATTCAAAACACTAGACGATTCTACATCACCACTGGTTGTAGAGGGGTGTCGTCATGGTCCGGGGTTTGGAGAAGATAGGCAAGTGTGAAACGAACAGAAGTGGATACTTGTACTGGACTCAAATAGTGCAGCATCTCAAAATAACCAGAGTATCAATATTCATAACATATATCTTAACCTGACAGACGTACCAACAGCACTTCATCACTAACAGAGACTAGAGAGTTTGAGGAGGCTGGTGAACCTTGGGTTTATAACACCCCATGTCTGTTAACCATGACGCGTTAATGAAGCTATGATGAATGTGCCACAAGCAACAGGAGAGTGGACCCTCGTTGTGACATGCTGAATTAAAGGGCCAGTCAATTATGATGAATCAGCCTCTTTGGTCCCTTCATTTGATACAAATACACCCCCGGCCTTTTTCACAAAGATGGACAGAACAGCAGCAGACAAGGCACAATATTCACATGTTGAGAGAAACTCCCTTTCCTCTATATCGAAGACTGCAGACTCAGCAGGTTTTGGCTTTAGTGCACTCTAGAACTACGAGACTAGATATTTACACACAGTACCAAGAAACTAACACAGTCTCTGTGACCCTTAGCACTTACCTGCCACACAGGGTTCATGACATGAGACATTAAATTAGCTTTTATTATTAAAACCTCTATTTGAGGGTATTTTTTAGAGAAAAATAGTTCAAACATATTTAGAGTTAAATTATTAAATGGCTTTTTCCAGTTTCCTGTATGCTTCTCGGCAGCTTCTTGAGGGATGATATTGGCATATCATCATGGCTCCTCAGACGACCTCAGCAGCTCCAGGAATGCCCCAACCGCGCCAAAATATCCCTACAGAAAACATACAAGGTGGAAAATATAGTATTATTAATAACACTCAAAATGATGAACTCTGGGAGCTTTGGGGTAGAGTTGACAACTTTTGTTTACATCCAGTCTGACAGAATCTAAAATCTTCCAACTCAAATGAAGCGTTGTACCTCGTGTTCTAGGAACAGGGCCTTCAGTTGTCCCTTGGACCAGAAGTCCACGGCGTAGGCCAGCAGCTTAGTAGACACGGTGTTGATCCGTAAGAAGTTCCCAACAAACACAACTCTCTCGATTTTCTGAAAGTGAAAATGTCATAGTACTGGCATCAATTTAAATGTATCCAAAACATGCAGAGACGGTCAATATACAGTTCATAACAGAACTCTAGAAACATTGTTTTTTTTAATGTATTTATGTAGTGCTGTCCTTGAGCTGTTGTTGTCTATTAATGTTCTGTATTATGTCATGTTTCATGTGGACCCCAGGAAGAGTAGCTGCTGCTTTTAAAACAGCCAATGGAGATCCTAATAAAATAACAACAGCCAATGGGGATCCTAATAAAATACCAACAGCCAATGGAGATCCTAATAAAATACCAACAGCCAATGGGGATCCTAATAAAATACCAACAGCCAATGGGGATCCTAATAAAATACCAACAGCTAATGGGGATCCTAATAAAATACCAACAGCTAATGGGGATCAATAAAATACCAACAGCCAATAGGGATCCTAATAAAATACCAACAGCCAATGGGGATCCTAATAAAATACCAACAGCCAATGGGGATCCTAATAAAATACCAACAGCTAATGGGGATCCTAATAAAATACCAACAGCCAACGGGGATCCTAATAAAAAACCAACAGCCAATGGGGATCCTAATAAAATACCAACAGCCAATGGGGATCCTAATAAAATACCAACAGCCAATGGGGATCCTAATAAAATACCAACAGCTAATGGGGATCCTAATAAAATACCAACAGCTAATGGGGATCCTAATAAAATACCAACAGCCAATGGGATCCTAATAAAATACCAACAGCCAATGGGGATCCTAATAAAATACCAACAGCCAATGGGGATCTAATAAAATACCAACAGCTAATGGGGATCCTAATAAAATACCAACAGCCAACGGGGATCCTAATAAAAAACCAACAGCCAATGGGGATCCTAATAAAATACCAACAGCCAATGGGGATCCTAATAAAATACCAACAGCCAATGGGGATCCTAATAAGTACTCATTATAACCACAAAGTGGAGCTAAAAGACAGGAGTCTGCTGTACTTCCCCTGTTATCAACGTACAAGGCCAGAGCAGAGAAGGAAGTCAGCTGGTACAGTATCTGTACTGTCTGTACAATCACTGACACTCATTTATGTTTTATTTTTAAAGCAGCCCCACATCTGAGTGATCTTGCAGCAGGTGTGTGGGAACGTGAAATAAAAGAGAAAACCTGCACACGACTCTTTGCTCGTATCACTTATTTTATTCAAGCTTATGTGTCGGGCCTCATCCTTTTGTCAGAGCTATCACTATTAGAGAGAGATCACGGACACTAGAATTACTCTATTGCCAAGCAGCAATGTTTTATACTGTAGTTCACGCTTTTGGAAAAGGTCTAATGGCCAGATGCTGAAGTTCAGTGCGCTTTGAAAGCCCTGTACAATGCTGCTTGATCACCATGGAAACACTAAAGCTGAAAGCATACAGAAAACCACCCCAAAAAGACTTAAATGTGGTTGTCTCACCTAGCTACTGTAACAGTACTGCTTTCCGTTCCTCTCCTTGTCCCCCCAAACCCTGGGCTTGAACCAGGGACCACCTGAAAACGTCATCAACTGCCTCCCGAAGCATGGTTATCTATCGCTCCACAAAACCCGCAGCTCTTACAGAGCAAAGGGAAACAACTACTTCCAAGGTCTCGGAGTGAATGACGTCATCGATTTAAAACGCTACTCGCACACCACCGCTAACTAGCTAGCCATTTCACACCGGTTACACTACCTTTAAGATGAACACAAAGTCACTCTGGATAACTGACTAAAATGACTCGGAAGTTAAAATTTTTTTAAAAAAAAATGTAGATGCAAATAAGCCCTTTAGACAACTACTTCTCCTGAAAACATGAACTAAGTGAATGAATATTAATGTAACGCAAACTGCAGGGAGAATGTTTGTGCGATGACCTCGTTGACGGCACACATGCGTGCAATGGAACCGATGTTATTAGTGATGGTGACCAGCATAGCCCGGGCCAGGTCCTCTTTGCTGATGGAGTCTCGTTTTACGTTTACTCATCATGTGGCCAAAGCTGTGTTAAAATAGAAAGCATGACATAAGAATCAGAAGAACTTATTAAGGAATGAACAAATTATTCTTTAAAATTTAAAACGATACCATTAAGAGTTTGGTTTAGAATTAATAGGGAATTGAACATCAAATCAAAGCCAGTGATATAGCTCCCCCTGGGACAAAAAAGACACTGTTACTTAACCTACATTGCACCATGTACTGTGTAGCAGTAGCTTATATAGCTTATGTGCTTCTACAGTTCATTAACTACCGTAACAATTACACACACACACACACACACACACACACACACACACACACACAGAGTTAAGTCGGAAGTTTACATACATCTTGGCCAAATACATTTAACTCAGTTTTTCACAATTCTTGACATTTAATCCTAGTAAAATATTCCCTGTTTTAGGTCAGTTAGGATCACCGTTTTATTTTAAGAATGTGAAATGTCAGAATAATAGTAGAGAGAATGATTTCAGCTTTTATTTCTTTCATCACATTCCCAGTGGGTCAGAAGTTTACATACACTCAATTAGTATTTGGTAGCATTGCCTTTAAATTGTTTAACTTGGGTCAAACATTTTGGGTAGCCTTCCACAAGCGTCCACAATAAGTTGGGTGAATTTTTTGCCAATTCCTCCTGGCAGAGCTGGTGTAACTGAGTCAGGCTTCTAGGCCTCCTTGCTCGCATACACTTTTTCAGTTCTGCCAACAAATTCTCTATGGGATTGAGGTCATGGCTTTGTGATGGCCACTCCAATACCTTGACCTTGTAGTCCTTAAGCCATTTTGCCACAACTTGGAAGTATGCTTGGGGTCATTGTCCATTTGGAAGACCCATTTGTGACGGGCTTTAACTTCCTGTCTTGAGATGTTGCATCAATATATCCACATAATTTTCTTTCCTCATGCTGCCATCTATTTTGTGAAGTGCACCAGTTCCTCCAAACATAACGATGGTCATTATGGCCAAACAGTTCTATTTTTGTTTCATCAGACCAGAGGACATTTCTCCAAAAAGTACAATCTTTGTCCCCATGTGCAGTTGCAAACCGCAGTCTGGCTTGTTTATGGCGGTTTTTGGAGCAGTGGCTTCTTCCTTGTTGAGCGCCTTTCAGGATTATGTCGATATAGGACTCGTTTACTGTGGATATAGATACTTTTGTACCTGTTTCCTCCAGCATCTTCCAAGATCCTTTCTGTTGTTCTGGGATTGATTTGCACTTTTCACACCAAAGTACGATCATCTTTAGAGACAGAACGCATCTCCTTCCTGAGCGGTATGACGGCTGCGTGGTCCCATGAGTGTTTATACTTGCACACTATTGTTTGTATAGATTAACGTGGTACCGTCAGGCATTTGAAATTGCTCCCAAGGATGAACCAGACTTGTGAGGTCTACATTTTTTTTCTGAGGTCTGATTTCATTAGATTTTCCATGATGTCAGGCAAAGAGGCACTGAGTTTGAAGGTAGGCCTTGAAATACATCCAGGTACACCTCCAATTGACTCAAATGATGTCAATTAGGTTATCAGAAGCTTCTAAAGCCATGACATAATTCTGGATTTTCCAAGCTGTTTAAAGGCACAGTCAAGTTAGTGTATGTAAACTTCTGACCCACTGGAATTGTGATACATTGAATTATAAGTGAAATAATCTGTCTGTAAACAATTGTTGGAAAAATTACTTGTCATGCACAAAGTAGATGTCCTAACCGACTTGCCAAAACTATAGTTTGTTAACAAGACATTTGTGGAGTGGTTGAAAAACGAGTGTTAATGACTCCAACCTAAGTGGATGTAAACTTCAGACTTCAACTGTACATGCTTACAGTACCAGTCAAAGTTGACACACTCGTTCAAGGGTTGTCTTTCTTTTTACTATTTTCTACATTGTATAAATGGTGGTAAAGACATTGAAACTATGAAATAACACATATGGAATTGTGTAGAAACAAAAACAGTGTTAAACTTATTTGATCTGTATATTTGAGATTCTTCAAAAGTAGCCACCCTCTGCCTTGATGACAGACTTGGCATTTAAAAGAAATCCTTCAATATTTGAAATTGTTGCGTATTTTGCATTTATATATTTTGTTCAGTGTATCTATTATCATGGTATATATATATATATAGTATAATTATCATGGTATATCCAGTAGCACATAAATCATCTGGTATATCCAGTATAATCATCATGGTATATCCAGTATAATCATCATGGTATATCCAGTATAATTATCCATGGTATATCCAGTATAATTATCATGGTATATCCAGTATAGTCATCATGTTATCATCCATTATAATCATCATGGTATATCCAGTGCCATATCATCCAGTATAATCATCATGGTATATCAGTATAATCATCATGGTATATCCAGTATAATCATCATGGTATATCCCGTATAATTATCATGGTTTATCCAGTATAATTATCATGCATATCGACCTTTAGTCATCATCCAGTATAATCATCATGGTATATCCAGTATAATTATCATGGTATATCCAGTATAATCATCATGGTATATCCAGTATAATCATCATGGTATATCCAGTATAATCATCATGGTATATCCTCCTAATCATCATGGTATATCAGTATAATCATCATGGTTTTATCAGTATAATCATCATGGTATCCAGTATAATCATCATGGTATATCCAGTATAATCATCATGGTATATCCAGTATAATCATCATGGTATATCCAGTATAATTGCTGCTGTCGCCTCTGCTAGCCATATCCAGAGCCTCTTCAAATGTCTCACACCCAGTCAGCAGGCAGCACAGGCCCAGGAACGTACCCCCACCAAGACTGAGAGGAGGACACACAGAGAAGGCATCAGGCCCAGGAACGTACCCCCACCAAGACTGAGAGGAGGACACACAGAGAAGGCATCAGGCCCAGGAACGTACCCCCACCAAGACTGAGAGGAGGACACAGAGAAGGCATCAGGCACAGGAACACATCAAATGGGCAATGACATCAAATCGTAAATGAGTGGAATTTTGTAGTTACACGCATGCATGCTTCAAGTTACGGCTTCGTCCCTCGTGCCGGGGTTCTGGAAAGTGGTTCTGAATGAACACACAACAGTGGCCTAAAAAGGAGTCCCCTCTCAGCCTGAGACGGGGGGTGCTTGTGGAGTTAGGCAGAACAGGTCACAGTGGAACTGTAAGCTGACCCAAAGCCCTGTCACTTTAACCCTGACTTAACCACAGCCAAGTTACAGAACAGCACTGTCCTGAAACATTTCAGATTTTAAACACTACCAGAAATCATAAAAATACAGACCTTGCAAGGCTTTAAAAAAAAAAAAAACTTAAAGTTCATCCCTGTGCCCTGTACCTTGTGCCGGTGACCCGTTTGTAGTCGTCTTTGGAGTATACAGCCAGGATGCTAACCCCAGATCCAATGTTGACCAGCAGCATAGGGAACGGGTCGTCCAGACTGCACGGTGTCTTCACACTGTTCTGGGTGTCTGACGGGTTCTCAAAGTAGAAGCACTCGGGGTGGCCGTTGAACCTCACGGAGTCCACATAGAGCAGGCCATGAATCAGACAGTCAAGCTCATCCAGCTTCAACAGCTCTAAATCAGCCATCTGTAGGGGGAGGAGGAGAGAGAGAGGTGGTGTGAGGAAAACCAAAGCATGATGCAAAACCTCAGTCACCTGCTCCCTCAACCCTGACTACGTAAACAAATCAGGTCTGCGGCCAGACAACATAGAGGCCCAGGCGGTCAGCACCACAACCAAGTGCCTGACAGCACAGCTCGTCTTCGCAGCACTGGTACAGTAAAGCATCGGCCTCAAGTCCAGACAAAATTTTTAAAACAATGTCTTATCAAACACAGAACACCCTTCCTTGACTGGAATCAAATCAAACTCTATTATTCACATGTGCCGAATACAACAGGTGTAGTAGACCTTACCGTGAAATGCTGACTTACAAGCCCTTAACCAACAATGCAGTTTAAAGATAGAGTTAAGAAAATATTTACTGAATAATTTTTTTTTCAATGAATTGCAACAATGAGGCTATATACAGGGGGTACTGGTACCGAGTCAATGTGCGGGGGTGCAGGTTAGTCAAAGTAATTTGTACATGTAGTTAGGGGTAAAGTGACCATGCATAGATAATAAACAGCAAGTAGCAGCAAAACAAAGGGGGGGTAGTTCAATGCAAATAGTCTGGGTGGCCATTTTATTAATTGTTCAGCAGTCTTAATGCTTGGGGGGAGAAGCTGTTCAGGAGCCTTTTGGACCTAGACTCGGCACTCTGGTACTGCTTGCCATGCGGAGCAGAGAGAACAGTCTATGGCTTAGGTGACTCGAGTCTTGGACAGTTTTGGGCCTTCCTCTGACACCGGCTAGTATAGAGGTCCTGATGTCAGGGGCTTGGCCCCAGTGACACATTACCCTCTGTAGGCCTTACGGTCGGAGGCAGAGCAGTTGCCATGTCAGGCGGTGATGCAACCGGTCAGGATGCTCTCGATGGTGCAGCTGTAGAACGTTTTGAGGATCTGAGGACCCATGCCAAATCTTTTCGGTCTCCTGAGGGTGAATCGTTTTTGTCGTGCCCTCTTCACGACTGTCTTGGTGTGTTTGGACCATGATAGTTTGTTCGGGATGTGGACACCAAGGATCTTGAAGCTCTTGACATGCCACACTGCAGCCCCATCGATGAGAATGGGGGCATGTTCACCCCTCCTTTTCCTGTAGTCCACGATCAGCTTCTTTGTCTTGATCACGTTGTGGAAGAGGTTGTTGTCCTGGCACCATACTGCCAGGTCTCTGACCTCCTCCCTATATCCTGTCTCATCGTTGTCGGTGATCAGGCCTACCACCGTTATGTCGTCAGCAAACTTAATAATGGTGATGGAGTCGTGTTTGGCCACGCAGTCGTGGGTGAACAGGGAGTACAGGAGGGGACTAAGGATGCACCCTGAGGGGCCCCAGTGTTGAAGATTAGGGTGATAGATGTGTTGCCTACCCTTACCACCTGGGGGTGGCCCATCAGGAAGTCCAGGACCCAGTTGCAGAGGGAGGTGTTTAGTCCCAGACTACAGACGGACGGTAGTCATTTAGACAGGTTACCTTCGCTTTCTTGGGCACAGGGACTATGGTGGTCTGCTTGAAACAAGTAGGTATTACAGACTCTTATGGTCAAATTTGCCAAATGGAGGGCGAGGGAGAGCTTCGTATGTGACATGCTGGTAGAAATTAGGCTGCAAGTTTGTCAGGTCACCCGTTGTCTAATTCTCTCACTCACCGTTCTGAAGTCGTTCTCGAACTTGTAGGCCCCTCCACCAGTGGCGCAGAGCGTGGTGTGGAGGCTGGAGAAGTTCTTGTCGCTGCCCATCTGGATGAAGCGGTGCATGGCCTGCGTGGGGAAGCGGATGAAGTGCAGGTTGCCCGTCCGGCCACACATGGTCAGGTTTTTCAGTTCCAGGTGGACGTCTCTGACGCCACGTCTTCCCGTACGCCGTGTTGGAGGTCAAGTAGCGGCGGATGCTCTTCAGGTTTTCCACCTCTTCCTGTTCCTCCTCCGCCGTGATGTCCTTAGGCTCGAAGTAGACCAGCTTCACCAGAGTACCGCCAATGTCCATCCCAAACCAGGGGAAGGCTGTCAAGGCATAGCAAGAAATAAGTTAGCATTGAAGGTGTTATTATCGCATGGTTACTGTGTCGTTTGCCTGTTATTTCGCTGTCGTTTCCCTGTCATCAGAAAAGAACAAAGCCTCACTTGCATGCATTTAATTGTTCAATTACATTTTTTAAATGTAACCTTTATTTAACTAGGCAAGTCAGAACAAATTCTTATTTACAGTGATGGTCTACCAGGGAAGTGGGTTAACTGCCTTGTTCAGGGGCAGAACTGATTTGTTTTACCTTGTCAGCTCTGGGATTCGATCCAGCAACCTTTCAGTTACTAGTCCAACGCTCTAACCACTAGGCTACCCTGCCGCCCCTCCACTCTAACCACTAGGCTACCCGCCGCCCCTCCAGTCTAACCACTAGGCTACCCGCCGCCCCTCCACTCTAACCACTAGGCTACCCGCCGCCCCTCCACTCTAACCACTAGGCTACCCGCCGCCCCTCCACTCTAACCACTAGGCTACCCGCCGCCCCTCCACTCTAACCACTAGGCTACCCGCCGCCCCTCCACTCTAACCACTAGGCTACCCGCCGCCCCTCCACTCTAACCACTAGGCTACCCTGC
>NW_027011884.1:0-21794 GCF_036934945.1 Oncorhynchus masou masou | reverse complement strand
CCCCCCCAATATGTCTCTGACAAGAAAGGACACAGATGCCCCCCCCCCCCAATATGTCTCTGACAAGAAAGGACACAGATGGCCCCCCCAATATGTCTCTGACAAGAAAGGACACATATGGCCACCCCAATATGTCTCTGACAAGAAAGTACACGGATGGCCCCCCCAATATGTCTCTGACAAGAAAGGACACGGATGCCCCCCCCCCAATATGTCTCTAACAAGAAAGGACACGGATGCCCCCCCAATATGTCTCTGACAAGAAAGGACGCGGATGCCCCCCAGAAAGGACACCCCCCCCAATATGTCTCTGACAAGAAAGGACACGGATGCCCCCCCCCCCCCCAATATGTCTCTGACAAGAAAGGACACAGATGCCCCCCAATATGTCTCTGACAAGAAAGGACACAGATGGCCCCCCAATATGTCTCTGACAAGAAAGGACACGGATGGCCCCCCAATATGTCTCTGACAAGAAAGGACACGGATTCCCCCCAATATGTCTCTGACAAGAAAGGACACGGATGCCCCCCCCCAATATGTCTCTAACAAGAAAGGACACGGATGCCCCCAATATGTCTCTGACAAGAAAGGACACAGATGGTCCCCCCAATATGTCTCTGACAAGAAAGGACACGGATGGCCCCCCAATATGTCTCTAACAAGACAGGACACGGATGGCCTCCCCAATATGTCTCTAACAAGACAGGACACGGATGCCCCCCCCCCCCAATATGTCTCTAACAAGACAGGACTCGGATGGCCTCCCCCAATATGTCTCTAACAAGACAGGACACGGATGGCCCCCCCCCCCCCCAATATGTCTCTAACAAGACAGGACTCGGATGGCCCCCCCAATATGTTTCTAACAAGACAGGACACGGATGCCTCCCCCAATATGTCTCTAACAAGACAGGACACCCCCCCCCAATATGTTTCTAACAAGACAGGACACGGATGCCCCCCCCCCATACGCTCCAACAGTATAGTTACAGCATATTCCTCATATTGACAGAAGCTTTACTTTCCCTTTCTCCTCCTTCTTATCAGAATATATAAAACAGCATTAGTCATGTTTCTATTGTGGTTTTGACGAAACAACACCGAGTGTTAATGCAACGTGAGGCGTTGACTGACCACGCCCGCCGTGTAACACATCACACCTGTTGTGACCCCGATTAACATCTGCACCCAGAGAAGGGAGTGATATTTTTGCATTGAAGATAGATAAAGGGGTGGGCTAAACGTTAAATGCAGACCCACAGTACACAAGTAAGCTATTCATCTGTTGCTGACTGGTGGAAGCTCTGGAAACTCCCCAGTGACAGCCGGAGCTCTGGCTTGGCTTTGTGTGGCCGTCATAACTAACTGTCTAGAACGTGGAAAAACAAATGGACTGCTAGAGGACCCGTAGCATTCCATATACTTAAAGACATTCAGAACAATAATAAATCTGGTCTTGGACGACTGGGTCGGTCGCTCAGCTCCATTTAATACTAGAGAGTTGTTGTTTTTCCACGCCCGACTGTAATCATCCAAGCATGGATTTAGTTAACTAGCTTAACTAGATTGCATGATTTGTTTCTAGTCAACGATGGAATCATTCATGGGCGTGGGCATCGTGAAACAGGATGTTGCTCAACAACAACAAAAAAACAAGTGAAGTGAAGTCCTTTACCAAGGAGAGCAGCAGTACAGTTGTGTTTGAATCCCAGATCCCAGTCCTTTTACCCTGGTGGTGTCACCTGCCTGACCCCCCCCCCCCCTCCATCCTTCTCACATAGTTGCCAGGACGTGTCACTACACTGCTGCTCCAGCTGTGTGTCACCTGCCCCCCCCTCCATCCTTCTCACATAGTTGCCAGGACGTGTCACTACACTGCTGCTCCAGCTGTGTGTCACCTGCCTGACCCCCCCCCCTCCATCCTTCTCACATAGTTGCCAGGACGTGTCACTACACTGCTGCTCCAGCTGTGCGTCACCTGCCTGACCCCCCTCCCCGCCCATCCTTCTCACATAGTTGCCAGGACGTGTCACTACACTGCAGCTCCAGCTGTGGGTCACCTGCCTGACGCCCCCCCCCCTCCATCCTTCTCACATAGTTGCCAGGACGTGTCACTACACTGCAGCTCCAGCTGTGCGTCACCTGCCTGACCCCCCCCTCCATCCTTCTCACATAGTTGCCAGGACGTGTCACTACACTGCTGCTCCAGCTGTGCGTCACCTGCCTGATCCCCCCCGCCCATCCTTCTCACATAGTTGCCAGGACGTGTCACTACACTGCAGCTCCAGCTGTGCGTCACCTGCCTGACCCCCCCGCCCATCCTTCTCACATAGTTGCCAGGACGTGTCGCTACACTGCTGCTCCAGCTGTGCGTCACCTGCCTGACCCCCCCCGCCCATCCTTCTCACATAGTTGCCAGGACGTGTCACTACACTGCAGCTCCAGCTGTGCGTCACCTGCCTGACCCCCCTCCCCGCCCATCCTTCTCACATAGTTGCCAGGACGTGTCACTACACTGCAGCTCCAGCTGTGCGTCACCTCTGAGATGAATGGAGGGAGGTGAGTGTTTCCTTGGCTCTGTTGCTTCTGGCTGGATAGGATCTGACCCCCCTGGTCACAGGAGAATTCATCATTCATCATCGCTGATTTCAGGGGTTTTATTGCCTCAGTAATTCCTCTCACTGATACTTTACACGTTGTGTTTTATTAGATTTCTTGGGATTCCTGGGTCTCCGGCATATCCACACCTTGATGTGTGTCTGACGGACCTTCCTCCTCTGTTTAAACGCTCTCATTGAAGAGTGGTATCACATTTCCTTCAATTTCCCATAAATGCCTCCCTCCGTCCTTCCATGGAATATCTTCCAGTATGAACTGGCAATAGTGATTAAACTCAGACTTCAGACATTTAATTTGGCAGCTCCTTGATGCAGAAGTTTTTTTTTTTAAAGAAGTGAAATTGGAACAATGTGTGACCACAGAACGGCCCTTGTGTTTTAATCCAGAGCCGTAGTAGAAAGGCAGACAAACAAAGGGCTGGGCAGCCAGCACTTGATGAAGCATCTCTTTCACAATGGCCCGGGACAGCTGCAGGCTGGTGCAGGGTTGGGGTGTGTCTGTGGCTGCAGTGACATGAGCTCCCTCTGAACAAACCCATCCCTACGCTAGAGGAAACCCTCTGCAGACGAACGGCTTCAGGCAGCTGGAGGTCTTGACAACAGGCTTCCTTTGGTTCAGAGGCAGCGGCCACACCAACACCAAGGCACTTGTCTGGGCTTTGGAAATGGGTGGTCCATTATGGGCAGAGATTATGAAAGCCCCGATGGCAATGCAGATGTCCCGTTGCCTTGGTGAACTGCACATATCTGAAGAGATGGAGCGGAAGGGGTGTTTATTTTTGTGGATGGATTCCTACCAAGGTTCTGTGTTTAACTCATTACACCACACTGGTGGATGTGAAGGATTGGCACTGATGTCATCCATCCTCATCCTAGACCGCTGTAACAGCAGAGAGAACAGCCCCCCATCCTAGACCACTGTAACAGCAGAGAGAACAGCCCCCCACCCCCCATCCTAGACCACTGTAACAGCAGAGAGAACAGCCCCACCCTCATCCTAGACCGCTGTAACAGCAGAGAGAACAGCCCCCCCCATCCTAGACCGCTGTAACAGCAGAGAGAACAGCCCCCCACCCCCCATCCTAGACCACTATAACAGCAGAGAGAACAGCCCCCCATCCTAGACCACTATAACAGCAGAGAGAACAGCCCCCTCATCCTAGACCACTATAACAGCAGAGAGAACAGCCCCCCCATCCTAGACCACTATAACAGCAGAGAGAACAGCCCCCCCATCCTAGACCACTATAACAGCAGAGAGAACAGCCCCCTCATCCTAGACCGCTGTAACAGCAGAGAGAACAGCCCCCCCATCCTAGACCACTATAACAGCAGAGAGAACAGCCCCCATCCTAGACCGCAGTAACAGCAGAGAGAACAGCCCCCATCCTAGACCACTGTAACAGCAGAGAGAACAGCCCCCCCCATCCTAGACCACTATAACAGCAGAGAGAACAGCCCCCCCATCCTAGACCACTGTAACAGCAGAGAGAACAGCCCCCATCCTAGACCACTATAACAGCAGAGAGAACAGCCCCCCATCCTAGACCACTGTAACAGCAGAGAGAACAGCCCCCCATCCTAGACCACTATAACAGCAGAGAGAACAGCCCCCATCCTAGACCACTGTAACAGCAGAGAGAACAGCCCCCCATCCTAGACCACTGTAACAGCAGAGAGAACAGCCCCCCATCCTAGACCACTGTAACAGCAGAGAGAACAGCCCCCCCATCCTAGACCACTGTAACAGCAGAGAGAACAGCCCCCCATCCTAGACCACTGTAACAGCAGAGAGAACAGCCCCCCACCCCCATCCTAGACCACTATAACAGCAGAGAGAACAGCCCCCCACCCCCATCCTAGACCACTGTAACAGCAGAGAGAACAGCCCCCATCCTAGACCACTATAACAGCAGAGAGAACAGCCCCCCATCCTAGACCACTATAACAGCAGAGAGAACAGCCCCCCATCCTAGACCACTATAACAGCAGAGAGAACAGCCCCCCATCCTAGACCACTGTAACAGCAGAGAGAACAGCCCCCATCCTAGACCACTGTAACAGCAGAGAGAACAGCCCCCCATCCTAGACCACTGTAACAGCAGAGAGAACAGCCCCCCCATCCTAGACCACTGTAACAGCAGAGAGAACAGCCCCCATCCTAGACCACTGTAACAGCAGAGAGAACAGCCCCCATCCTAGACCACTGTAACAGCAGAGAGAACAGCCCCCCATCCTAGACCACTATAACAGCAGAGAGAACAGCCCCCCATCCTAGACCACTATAACAGCAGAGAGAACAGCCCCCATCCTAGACCACTGTAACAGCAGAGAGAACAGCCCCCCATCCTAGACCACTGTAACAGCAGAGAGAACAGCCCCCCATCCTAGACCACTATAACAGCAGAGAGAACAGCCCCCCCATCCTAGACCGCAGTAACAGCAGAGAGAACAGCCCCCATCCTAGACCACTGTAACAGCAGAGAGAACAGCCCCCCACCCCCACCCTAGACCACTATAACAGCAGAGAGAACAGCCCCCCATCCTAGACCACTGTAACAGCAGAGAGAACAGCCCCCCATCCTAGACCACTATAACAGCAGAGAGAACAGCCCCCCACCCCCATCCTAGACCACTATAACAGCAGAGAGAACAGCCCCCCATCCTAGACCACTGTAACAGCAGAGAGAACAGCCCCCACCCCCATCCTAGACCACTATAACAGCAGAGAGAACAGCCCCCATCCTAGACCGCTGTAACAGCAGAGAGAACAGCCCCCCATCCTAGACCACTATAACAGCAGAGAGAACAGCCCCCCACCCCCATCCTAGACCACTATAACAGCAGAGGGAACAGCCCCCATCCTAGACCGCTGTAACAGCAGAGAGAACAGCCCCCCATCCTAGACCGCTGTAACAGCAGAGAGAACAGCCCCCCATCCTAGACCACTATAACAGCAGAGAGAACAGCCCCCCACCCCCATCCTAGACCACTATAACAGCAGAGAGAACAGCCCCCCCCATCCTAGACCACTATAACAGCAGAGAGAACAGCCCCCCACCCCCATCCTAGACCACTATAACAGCAGAGAGAACAGCCCCCATCCTAGACCACTATAACAGCAGAGAGAACAGCCCCCACCCCCATCCTAGACCACTGTAACAGCAGAGAGAACAGCCCCCATCCTAGACCACTATAACAGCAGAGAGAACAGCCCCCACCCCCATCCTAGACCACTGTAACAGCAGAGAGAACAGCCCCCATCCTAGACCACTATAACAGCAGAGAGAACAGACCCCCCATCCTAGACCACTATAACAGCAGAGAGAACAGCCCCCCACCCCCATCCTAGACCACTATAACAGCAGAGAGAACAGCCCCCCACCCCCATCCTAGACCACTGCAACAGCAGAGAGAACAGCCCCCACCCCCATCCTAGACCACTGTAACAGTAGAGAGAACAGCCCCCCATCCTAGACCACTATAACAGCAGAGAGAACAGACCCCCCATCCTAGACCACTATAACAGCAGAGAGAACAGCCCCCCACCCCCCATCCTAGACCACTATAACAGCAGAGAGAACAGCCCCCCCATCCTAGACCACTATAACAGCAGAGAGAACAGACCCCCCATCCTAGACCACTATAACAGCAGAGAGAACAGCCCCCCACCCCCATCCTAGACCACTAAAACAGCAGAGAGAACAGCCCCCACCCCCCATCCTAGACCACTATAACAGCAGAGAGAACAGCCCCCCCATCCTAGACCACTATAACAGCAGAGAGAACAGCCCCCCCCCCCATCCTAGACCACTATAACAGCAGAGAGAACAGCCCCCCCCCCCATCCTAGACCACTATAACAGCAGAGAGAACAGCCCCCCACCCCCATCCTAGACCACTAAAACAGCAGAGAGAACAGCCCCCACCCCCCATCCTAGACCACTATAACAGCAGAGAGAACAGCCCCCAACCCCCATCCTAGACCACTGAAACAGCAGAGAGAACAGCCCCCCATCCTAGACCACTATAACAGCAGAGAGAACATCCCCCCATCCTAGACCACTATAACAGCAGAGAGAACAGCCCCCCACCCCCCCATCCTAGACCACTGTAACAGCAGAGAGAACAGCCCCCCCATCCTAGACCACTATAACAGCAGAGAGAACAGCCCCCACCCCCATCCTAGACCACTATAACAGCAGAGAGAACAGCCCCCATCCTAGACCACTATAACAGCAGAGAGAACAGCCCCCACCCCCATCCTAGACCACTGCAACAGCAGAGAGAACAGCCCCCCACCCCCATCCTAGACCACTGTAACAGTAGAGAGAACAGCCCCCCCATCCTAGACCACTATAACAGCAGAGAGAACAGACCCCCATCCTAGACCACTATAACAGCAGAGAGAACAGACCCCCCATCCTAGACCACTATAACAGCAGAGAGAACAGACCCCCCATCCTAGACCACTATAACAGCAGAGAGAACAGACCCCCCATCCTAGACCACTATAACAGCAGAGAGAACAGCCCCCACCCCCATCCTAGACCACTGCAACAGCAGAGAGAACAGCCCCCACCCCCATCCTAGACCACTGTAACAGCAGAGAGAACAGCCCCCCACCCCCATCCTAGACCACTATAACAGCAGAGAGAACAGCCCCCATCCTAGACCACTGTAACAGCAGAGAGAACAGCCCCCCACCCCCATTCTAGACCACTGTAACAGCAGAGAGAACCGCCCCCCCATCCTAGACCACTATAACAGCAGAGAGAACAGCCCTCAGACCTCAAAGGAACTAACGAATGATCCCAAACTCAGGTCATCCATTCACAAAATACAGCATGGTCCAGCCTTATAGAGAGGGACCGTTTTTAAATGGTCATTTCTTAAACAGAGGTCAGTGAGCTTGGAAAGAAAATATCCTCTGGAGGATCATGGTCAGAGTCAGGACATTGAAGTCACGTGTTGGTTAGGACACTGGCTGAATGCAATGGCATTAACTCTTGGAGACGGGTGAGTTGTTTAGCGGAAACCAAATTGATATCAGGAAGTACGGTATGATTATAAAGGACACTGAGATGAATATAGCCTGGACTCAGATGTGTTTAAGAGGAAAGGTCATGGCGAGAACAGGGAGGAGTCCTTGGTGACCACAGAGTTCTTTTCTTCTCCTTTTGAAGAGATGAGAGGGACCAAAACGTACGCCATAGCGAAGCAAAGTTCAACAGGCCTGAGTTAGGATCAATATGGCAGGACTAACCTAGACCTTATCTTGGTGGCCTGATCGCCATAGAGGAAGAACATGGTACATTATATATGTGTGTCTTCACAAGTATTCAGTCTAACTGAGAGACCATTTGAACCTGCCTTGTGTCTCCCATGTCCGTACCTATATAACATGGTACATTATATATGTGTCTTCACAAGTATTCAGTCTAACTGAGAGACCATTTGAACCTGCCTTGTGTCTCCCATGGCCGTACCTATATTATAAGCAGTCGGTAGGCCCACGTCCTCTCCTCTCGGACCACAGTTCACAACAAATGGTTAACGGAGTATGACGAAGCGGCGTTCCCTCTAAACCTTCGGGAGTCTTTGAAAACTCGGTAGAACCTTTTTGAGTTCCATTCATGCTCTGGTTAGCCACGGCCAACCACACACTGAGCTCTGATGTTGCCTTCAAGGGCCAGATGTTGATCTCTCCACTAGTCTTTGTAGTGTGGCAGGTTCCGATAACTGGGGGGAGTCTGTAAGGAACGACCAATGAAATCGTTGATTCACTCCACTGCTATTTGGGCCTTGTTTTCATGCTACAGAAAGGATATCCTGCCTTTGATTCCTTTTCCCTGATAGTGAACCTTTCTTTACTTCAGTCAGTTTCGTGAGTCTGAGTCATGTTTGTGGAAATACTTTTACTGTACAGTTCAAGACACGCTGAATCACACCCTTGTAAAAGAAGAACTATACCACACTGTACAGTAGCGTTCACAGCCCTGCACCTCCAGGTTTCCAGATAAATATTAGCCCAGTACGTAACTCACCTCCTGCCCGCAGCCCAGCCTACGATGCCCTCAGCCTTTCAGTCAAACTAAGGAGAATGTTTGACTCATCAAACCGCGCGATTCACTCAAGATCTACTGTACGACGCAACGCTCTGACAAGTGTGAATTTAAGACTTGCTGTGGTTTCTGGGTTCTCCTAGGGGTTTTCTGCCAGCCCGCACTGACATGGAATAGCAGCGGTGGTGGTGGTGTCATTGAGCTGCCTTCGACAGGGTAGACTGGAGCGCTGAAGCACGGGTGCGTAGAAGAGACTTCAGAACCTATCCAAACCGACTTCCACCCTCTCTCCCCCCCACCCCCGATGGGCCTACTGTACCACGGCACACCTCCATCCTTCTGGCAAAGTCCCACCGACATCACGCCCTGCCTCAAACCCAGCCTTTCACGACACATGTTGGCTGCCTCCGCCGACTCCACCAAGCCTTACACTGACTGTTTCCAGTAGTTACATTACATTATGTTGTCTAATGCCCTCCGTGTGGAAACGAATCGTTTCTGAACGGGAAGGAATTGCAACACTTGAGTTCAGTTCTTGATTTTCCACATCACCTGGGTTACTGGTTTTAGTCTCCTATAAACTGACTTCACACACGCAAGTCATTTGGTCATCGAAGGGTTTATGTACTTATATCCTGCGGTGTAACTGCACAATTAAACTGTTATTTGTTTTCCGAGGATGATTCTTGCTACAGAGATGGTACAGTTGGATAGTTTGACAGACTGGTAGGATTAGTGGCTTGAAACCAGGAATGTTTGGATTGTCTTCCTTTTTTGTTGTTGTTGATTTGACTGAATGGAATAACTGTCAAAATATCGCATGAATGACGAAGATTTCATTTCAACAGTTTCACATATTGATTACATTTCAAGCTGAAAAAAATAAAGCACATTCCGTAAAAATACCACCAATCCAAGGCCGTAGTTCTAGAACCAGACCGTAGGAACTAACACCTGTTTAGTTGGCCCAGGTTCCTAGCTTTCTGATCCGTTCCTCTCTGTGAATCCCAAGAGAACTGTTGTGAATCCCAAAAGGCACCTTACACAGTGCATGGCTTTTGATCAGAGCCAATAGGGTTTTGGTTAAAACTAGTGCACTATATATGAAACAGAGTGCAATTTGGAACACTTTTACACCAAAACATTCCCCCTGGTTTCCAGGAAACTCTCGTACTGGTTTCCACATAACCTCACTTGATGAAGAGGTCATTCATGTCAGTCTGCAGTGTCTGGGATGCCCAGGTTATCCCTCTATAGACGAGTCGTCGTCATCGGAGCCCTTTTCAAACGGCGAGCAGAACACTTGGCTTCCCTGAAGTCATTCATGTGGTCATCTCGTGCTTCCAAGAAAGAAGAACTGGTCCATAATGCCGCCGCAGAGTGACCGTCAACGTACCACCACTGTGGTTTCAGGGCACGCGTCCCAAATGACCCCCTGTTCCCTATGTAGTGCACTACTTCTGACCAGAGCCCTATGAGCCCTGGTCGAAAGTAGTGCACTATATATAGGGGGTCATTTGGGAAGCATAGGGGGAGATCTCTCTGAATACTCCTCTGGAGGGAGCAGCTTAAGGAAATTCTCTTGACAACCCGTTAAACAAATATGGTTAAAAAACCAAGGAGCACATTGACTGATATTTCTTTCTTTCCCCTTTGGAACGAGATCTCTTTCTGAATGAGAGACTTATTTCCATTCTGCACCTATCAATTTCTACTGAAGGATTAAACAGTTTCTTCTGTTCTCTTTCCAGTCACCAAACCTCGGCAGATAAATATAGTTTTCAACGCCCTTTTACTGGCAATGAATTCATTTTATTTAGCTCTCCTTGTTTGGCATTTTACAGTAGTCTGTCTGTCTGTCTGTCTGTCTGTCTGTCTGTCTGTCTGTCTGTCTGTCTGTCTGTCTGTCTGTCTCTGTATGTCTGTCTGTCTGTCTGTCTGTCTGTCTGTCTGTCTGTCTGCCTGTCTGTCTGTCTGTCTGTCTGTCTGTCTGTCTGTCTCTGGGTCTCTGTCTGTCTGTCTGTCTGTCTGTCTGTCTGTCTGTCTGTCTGTCTGTCTGTCTGTCTGTCTCTGGGTCTCTGTCTGTCTGTCTGTCTGCCTGTCTGTCTGTCTGTCTGTCTGTCTGTCTGTCTGTCTGTCTGTCTGTCTGTCTGTCCTGTCCTGCCTGCCTGCCTGCCTGCCTGTCTGTCTGTCTGTCTGTCGCCCGGGACTGAGAGTCATCAGAAAAACAAAACATGGATGATTGAAAGAAAAGACCTTAAGAAGGTGAATATTGATCAATCTGCACCTGAATGTTTAGGGTGTATAAAGGTACAATATACAAGGGTTTAGGGTGTATAAAGACATAATATATGAAGGTTTAGGGTGTATAAAGGCACAATATACAAGGGTTTAGGGTGTATAAAGACATGATATATGAGGGTTTAGGGTGTATAAAGACATAATATATGAGGGTTTAGGGTGTATAAAGACATAATATATGAGGGTTTAGGGTGTATTAACGCACAATATACGAGGGTTTAGGGTGTATTAAAGCACAATATATGAGGGTTTAGGGTGTATAAAGGTACAATATACAAGGGTTTAGGGTGTATAAAAGCACAATATACAAGGGTTTAGGGTGTATTAAAGCACAATATATGAGGGTTTAGGGTGTATAAAGGTACAATATACGAGGGTTTAGGGTGTATAAAAACACAATATACATGGTTAGTGCACAGTGAATAGACAAAAAACCCACCGGATTCGAGCAATACTGTATAGCCATTTCTGCTAATATTGTATAGCCATTTCTGCTAATACTGTATAGCCATTTCTGCTAATACTGTATAGCCATTTCTGCTAATACTGTATAGCCATTTTTGCTAATACTGTACAGCCATTTCTGCTAATACTGTACAGCCATTTCTGCTAATACTGTATAGCCATTTCTGCTAATACTGTATAGCCATTTTTGCTAATACTGTATAGCCATTTTTGCTAATACTGTATAGCCATTTCTGCTAATAGTGTACAGCCATTTCTACTAATACTGTATAGCCATTTCTGCTAATACTGTATAGCCATTTTTGCTAATACTGTATAGCCATTTCTGCTAATAGTGTACAGCCATTTCTACTAATACTGTATAGCCATTTCTGCTAATACTGTATAGCCATTTTTGCTAATACTGTATAGCCATTTCTGTATAGCCATTTCTGCTAATACTGTGTAGCCATTTCTGCTAATACTGTATAGCCATTTCTACTAATACTGTATAGCCATTTTTGCTAATACTGTATAGCCATTTCTGCTAATACTGTATAGCCATTTCTGCTAATACTGTATAGCCATTTTTGCTAATACTGTATAGCCATTTCTGTATAGCCATTTCTGCTAATACTGTGTAGCCATTTCTGCTAATACAGTATAGCCATTTCTACTAATACTGTATAGCCATTTTTGCTAATACTGTATAGCCATTTCTGCTAATACTGTATAGCCATTTCTGTATAGCCATTTCTGCTAATACTGTACAGCCATTTCTGCTAATAGTGTATAGCCATTTCTGCTAATACTGTATAGCCATTTCTACTAATACTGTATAGGCATTTCTACTAATACTGTATAGGCATTTCTGCTAATACTGTACAGCCATTTCTACTAATACTGTATAGGCATTTCTGCTAATACTGTACAGCCATTTCTGCTAATACTGTACAGCCATTTCTGCTAATAGTGTATAGCCATTTCTGCTAATACTGTACAGCCATTTCTGCTAATACTGTATAGCCATTTCTGCTAATACTGTATAGCCATTTATGCTAATACTGTATAGCCATTTCTGCTAATACTGTATAGCCATTTATGCTAATACTGTATAGCCATTTCTGCTAATACTGTACAGCCATTTATGCTAATACTGTATAGCCATTTATGCTAATACTGTATAGCCATTTATGCTAATACTGTATAGCCATTTATGCTAATACTGTACAGCCATTTCTGCTAATACTGTATAGCCATTTCTGCTAATACTGTATAGCCATTTCTGCTAATACTGTATAGCTATTTCTGCTAATACTGTATAGCCATTTCTGCTAATACTGTATAGCCATTTCTACTAATACTGTATAGCCGTTTCTGCTAATACTGTATAGCCATTTCTGCTAATACTGTACAGCCATTTCTGCTAATACCGTGTAGCCATTTCTGCTAATACTGTATAGCCATTCATTGTAGAAAGTCAAGTAATTTTCCAGGAAGGTTTTATTTGAGTGAGTCATGATAAAACTGAGGACCGTTCCCGGCCTGTTTGCTGCTGTGAATTCTTTGACGTTATTAACACCTCTTTTCCCATGAAAGGTTTTGTCTTTACGATGGGCCTGTCTGACCATTGTAATAAGGCTGGCTGGTGTAATGACAGGAAACTGTCTGACCGTTGTAAAGAAACGTCTGGCTGGAGTGACGAAGGGAAATCTGAAACGTGAATACTGAACATCCTTTTGCCGTGGAACAGAAATGGCGCAGAAAGAAAGGGCAATCGAAACCTGGTGAAAATAACAGTGAACGCGTCCACCCTGAGACAAACAAGTCAGATCATTTACTGTGGGAGAATGTCATTAGTTATGTAAGTACGGTTACTCAGCCCCCTCCATCCCACACAGACCTCAGTAATGTCTCTCCTAGCTGTGTATCTGACGCTGTTAATTGCACTGTGATGACCTCATTCTCAAGGATTCTGAAACATAGACTAGGAGCTGTGTCCCAAATGGCACCCTATTCCGTGGACAGTATAGTCCACTACTGTTGACCAGAGTCCTATGGCACTGCATGGAGAATAGCATGCCATTTGGGATACACGCCTTGTCTTCAGGTACCCTGTGCTTGTCTTAGGAAAGCCCTTGGGGTATAAGTGACCCCCTGTTGACGTTGCTGGAAAGCCCAGTCATTTATTAGACAGCTTCTCATAGACAATAAAATTTACCTTTATTTAACCAGGTAGACCAGTTGAGAATAAGTTCTCATTTACAACTGCCACAGGGCCAAGATAAAGCAAAGCAGTGCGACACAAACAACAAAAGAGTTACACATGGAATAAACAAGCGTACAGTCAATAACACAATATAAACAAAAGAAAGTCTATATACAGTGTGTGCAAATGGCGTGAGGAGGTATGCCAATAAATAGACCATAGTAGCGAAGTAATTACAATTTCGCAAATTAACACTGGAGTGATAGATGTGCAGATGAGGATGTGCAAGTAGAAATACTGGTGTGCAAAAGAGAAGAAAAAACAATATGGGGATGAGGTAGGTAGATTGGATGTGCTATTTACAGATGGGCTATGTACAGCTGCAGCGATCGGTTAGCTGCTTGGATAGCTGATGTTTGTCATGTTCTCCAAGGTAACCAGATAACTGTGGAGGTGTACTGTATTAAAACATGCTGACACTGTCAGGATTTGGCCAGGGTTGTTCCAGTTGTTTGTCAGTAGATGTCCCCATTGTGCTTTTTGTCCCTGTGTTTTTCCCTTGATCCCCATTATTGTTTGCACCTGTGTCTCGTTTCCCCTGATTGTATTTAAACCCTTTGTTTCCCTCAGTTCTGTGCTCTGTGTTTGTATGTTAGCACCCTGCCCTAGTGTTCTGTATGCTCTTGTCGATTCCGGGTAACGTTCTTGTGGTATTCTGTTTTTTGTTTTTGTTTAGTTTTGGTGAGTTTCTTTTTAGGTCTTTTTGTGTTTTACCTTCCACCTTTTGGATTTGCCATTTTTTATTTTAGGATTTTTTCTTTATTAAATACACCGTCTTAAGTACTGCTGTGTCTGCCTCATCTTCTGGGTTCTGCTGTCTATTCGTGGCTCAGTTGGTTAAGTGACTGTTTCTCACTCCGGAGACCCAGGTTCGAAACCGGGTCCTGACAGAAACACAGAGCCAAAAATGAACCCAGAGGCAGCCAGTTCCCAGGACCTTTTTGCCACGCTGTCCCACCACCAGGAGACTGTCCAACGCCACGAAGCCGCCCTGGTTCAGCAAGAGGCCTTAATGGCTAGACATTCTCATCTTCTGTCGGAGATGCTGACTTCCATTAAGCAAATATCTGATCGACTTACCCCGGCAACAGTTCCCGTCCCAGTACCTCAAGTTCACGTACCCATGGCAGTTAACCCCCTGGCTGAACCTCGTCTTCCACCTCCCCAACGGTTCTCAGGTGATCCAAGTGCTTGTAAAGGGTTTCTCACTCAATGTTCTCTCTCCTTTGAGCTGCAACCTCGTCGTTTCCCACCGACCGGTCTAAGATCGCATATATCATCACCCTGCTGTCGGAACAAGCCCTGGCCTGGGCTACTGCTGTGTGGGATGCCCATAGTTCCTGCTGTGCCAGCTACTCTGCCTTTGCTGAGGAATTCAAACGAGTGTTTCAAGGCCCAAGCAGTGGTTCTGACTCAGCCAAACAGCTCCTGACTCTCCATCAAGGTTGGCGCAGCGTGACGGACTATGCCATCCAGTTCCGCACGGTGGCAGCAGCGAGTGGCTGGAACAACGAGGCGCTCACGGTGTGCTTTCTGAAAGGCCTTTCCGACACTATCCAAGATGAACTGGCCACTCGGGAACCACCGGACAATCTCGAGTCCCTGATCAAGTTGGCCTCACGCATTGACCAGCGTCTGAGAGAGAGAACTCAACCGTAGACCTCTAGCCCCTATCAGTCCCAGCTCCGAGTCCCCACCTTTATCATCGCTGGCTCCACCGGAACCCATGCAGATTGGACGCATCTCCCAGGCTGAGAGAGACCGCCGGATGAGGGAGCGACGCTGTCTATATTGCGGCAAACCGGGCCATTTCCGTTCCACGTGTCCCGGGCTCCAGGGAAACGCTCTGTCCCGTACAGACCGGGGGGAACTGTAACGGGAAACATAACCTCCTCCCATCCGTCCAACTCTCGTCTGCTCATTCCAGTCACCCTCTCCTGGGACAACCACAAGCTTCACCTTCAAGCCTTGGTAGACTCTGGAGCCGCAGGTAACTTCATGGATGGTGTCTGGGCGAAGGAGAATGGCGTTCCCTCTGAACCTCTAAGTGACCCCATGAGGGTTACTACATTGGATGGAAGCCCTTTGGGATCTGGACTTGTCACTCATGTCACTACCTCCTTGAGACTTTCAGTTTCACAACACCAGGAATTGATGAACTTTCATTTGATCTCCTGTTCCGAGTTCCCTCTCGTCCTTGGATACCCCTGGCTTCACAGCCATAACCCTCACATCGACTGGTCTGTGGGCACTATCAAGCAGTGGGGTCCTACGTGCCAAGCTACTTGTATTTTCCAGAATTCCCCGAGTTCTACTCCCGAGTCTTTAGAATCCATCGACCTGACCCGAGTTCCCGAGTGTTACCATGACCTCAAACTGGTGTTTAGCAAACAGAGGGCCACCATGCTACCACCCCATAGATCTTACGATTGCCCCATCGACCTGTTTCCGGGCACTTGCCCCCCAGGGGTCGGATCTTTTCCCTATCTCCACCCGAACGAGCTGCTATGGATACCTACATCAAGGACTCTCTGGAAGCAGGCCTCATGCGTCCATCCACCTCCCCGGCGGGAGCAGGGTTTTTCTTTGTGGCCAAGAAAGACGGTGGGTTACGTCCTTGCATCGACTACCGGGGACTCCATGACATAACCGTCCGTAACCGTTACCCGCTACCCCTTATGGCCACAGCCTTCGAGCTGCTCCAGGAAGCAGTTGTTTTCACTAAGCTTGACCTGCGGAACGCATACCATCTTGTGCGGATCAGACCTGGTGACGAGTGGAAGACCGCTTTCAACACGCCTACTGGTCACTATGAATACTTGGTGATGCCCTTCGGCCTGACCAACGCCCCAGCGGTGTTCCAAGCGCTCATAAATGATGTGCTTAGGGATATGCTTAACATATTTGTGTTCGTTTACTTGGATGACATCCTCATCTTTTCGAGCTCCCTTCAAGAACACACTAAGCATGTCAGACAAGTACTCAAACGCCTCCTGGACAGCCATCTGTACGTTAAGCCGGAAAAATGTGAATTCCATTCATCCCGAGTACAATTCCTGGGATTTGTAGTGGAACCCGGTCGAATCCAAATGGACCCTAGGAAGGTAGGGGCGGTAGCGGATTGGCCCACCCCCAAATCCGTTAAGGATGTTCAGCGTTTCCTGGGCTTCACAAACTTTTACCGCAAGTTCATCAAGAACTTCAGTTTGGTGGCAGCTCCTCTCTCAGCTTTAACCAAAGGTGGCAATGCAAGGTTTTTTGGGGAAGAGAAGCTGAGACGGCCTTCCAAGGACTCAAGCAGCGCATCCTCTCTGCTCCCATCCTGATACTACCGACTACGGATGAACCATTTGTGGTGGAGGTAGACGCATCAGAGGTTGGTGTTGGAGCTGTCCTGTCTCAGAGGGGTGAAGACAAGAAGCTTCATCCGTGCGCTTTCTTCTCACACCGGCTTACCCCGACTGAGAGGAACTACGATGTGGGGGATCGTGAACTCCTAGCGGTTAAGATGGCATTGAAGGAATGGAGACACTGGCTCGAGGGGGCTTCTCACCCGTTTCAAGTGCTTACGGACCACAAAAATCTGGAGTATATCCAGCAGGCGAAGCGATTGAACTCTAGACAAGCTAGATGGTCTCTTTTCTTCAATCGATTCCAGTTTATCCTCACCTATCGGCCCGGGTCGAAGAATCTCAAACCGGATGCCCTGTCCCGAGTCTACGCTCCTGCCATTCGAGATGACACGGACATGCCTGTCCTTCCTGCTGCTAAGATTGTGGCTCCGATCTCGTGGCAAGTTGAGGATACCGTGAGACGTGCTCAAGCTAGCGAACCGGACCCTAAAGGAGGTCCTGCCAATCGGTTGTTTGTCCCCAAGGCAGTGAGGACTCAGGTCCTTCTGTGGGGGCACTCCTCTCGCCTCACCTGTCATCCGGGCGTAGGTCGCACCTTGGAGTTCATCCAGCGTAAGTTCTGGTGGCCTACCATAAGAGAAGACGTTGCCACTTTCGTCAATGCCTGCCCCGTGTGCTGCCAGGGCAAATCTTCTCACCTCCGCCCTCAAGGACTCCTTCACCCTTTACCTGTTCCCCACAGACCCTGGTCCCATATCTCATTGGACTTTATTACTGGACTTCCTCCATCCCATGGCAATACTACTATCCTAGTCATAATCGACAGGTTTTCAAAGGCGGCCAGGTTCGTCCCTCTGACTAAGTTACCTTCTGCCAAGGAAACGGCTGAGTTGGTAATTAATCATGTGTTCCGAGTCTTCGGCATTCCTCAAGATGTGGTTTCTGACAGAGGTCCCCAGTTCGCCTCAAGGTTTTGGAAGGCCTTCTGCCAACTCATGGGGGCTTCTGCCAGTCTATCTTCAGGGTACCATCCGGAGTCCAACGGCCAAACAGAGAGGATGAATCAAGAGCTGGAAACCACCCTCCGATGTATGACTCGTGACAACCCGTCCACATGGTCATCCTTTATTGTTTGGGCCGAATACGCGCACAACACCTTGCGCTCCTCCTCCACTGGTATGTCCCCGCACGAGTGTCAGTTTGGCTATGCTCCTCCATTGTTCCCGGACCAGGAGGCAGAAGTCAGAGTGCCTTCAGCCTTGAGATTCGTCAGACGCTGTCGGCTTATGTGGAGGAAGACCCGTCTTAATCTGATGCGTTCCTCACAGAGGTATCAACAACAAGCCAACAGACGTCGCCGTCCCGGGCCTACCCTGCGCCCGGCCAGAGAGTCTGGCTCTCCACAAGAGACTTACCTCTACGGGTGGAGTCTCGCAAGCTGTCCCAAAAATACATCGGTCCCTTCAAGGTTGCCAGGAGAGTTAACCCAGTTTCTTATCGCCTACACTTACCCAGATCCCTTAAGATTAATCCCACATTTCATGTGTCTTTGTTAAAACCTGTTGTTTTTTCTCCCCTTGTCCCGGCAGACAGACCTCCCCCTCCGCCTCGTGTCATTGGAGGCCAGCCGGCTTATACCGTCCACCGGATACTGGATTCCCGCCGGGTGCAGCGGTCCTGGCAGTATCTGGTGGACTGGGAAGGCTACGGTCCTGAGGAGCGCTCCTGGGTTCCTGCCAAAGACATCCTGGACCCTGACCTCATTCGTCAGTTCAGGGTCCTCCACCCTGAGAGAGCTGGTAGGAACGTCAGGAGCCGTTCCTAGGGGGGGGATTCTGTCAGGATTTGGCCAGGGTTGTTCCAGTTGTTTGTCAGTAGATGTCCCCATTGTGCTTTTTGTCCCTGTGTTTTTCCCTTGATCCCCATTATTGTTTGCACCTGTGTCTCGTTTCCCCTGATTGTATTTAAACCCTTTGTTTCCCTCAGTTCTGTGCTCTGTGTTTGTATGTTAGCACCCTGCCCTAGTGTTCTGTGTGCTCTTGTCGATTCCGGGTAACGTTCTTGTGGTATTCTGTTTTTTGTTTAGTTTTGGTGAGTTTCTTTTTAGGTCTTTTTGTGTTTTACCTTCCACCTTTTGGATTTGCCATTTTTTATTTTAGGATTTTTTCTTTATTAAATACACCGTCTTAAGTACTGCTGTGTCTGCCTCATCTTCTGGGTTCTGCTGTCTATTCGTGGCTCAGTTGGTTAAGTGACTGTTTCTCACTCCGGAGACCCAGGTTCGAAACCGGGTCCTGACAGACACAGATAGCGTTGAGGAAATCTAAATCAGTAAGACCCACATGTGGAAATGGGTACATCGCCAGGCTTGATTTAGAGGTAGATGATGTTCTGTCTGTAAATGTTGGACCTCACCTTTATCATATGTAGAGTAGTAAACTGTCTCCACTATCACTAAAATATCATATATAGAGTAGTACACTGTCTCCAGTATCACTAAAATACCAGATAATCACCTTTATCATATGTAGAGTAGTACACTGTCTCCACTATCACTGAAATACCAGATAATCACCTCTATCATATGTAGAGTAGTACACTGTCTCCACTATCACTGAAATACCAGATAATCACCTTTATCATATGTCGAGTAGTACACTGTCTCCACTATCACTGAAATACCAGATAATCACCTTTATCATATGTCGAGTAGTACACTGTCTCCACTATCACTGAAATACCAGATAATCACCTTTATCATATGTAGAGTAGTACACTGTCTCCACTATCACTGAAATACCATATAATCACCTTTATCATATATAGAGTAGTACACTGTCTCCACTATCACTGAAATACCAGATAATCACCTTTATCATATATAGAGTAGTACACTGTCTCCACTATCACTGAAATACCAGATAATCACCTTTATCATATGTCGAGTAGTACACTGTCTCCACTATCACTGAAATACCAGATAATCACCTTTATCATATGTAGAGTAGTACACTGTCTCCACTATCACTGAAATACCATATAATCACCTTTATCATATATAGAGTAGTACACTGTCTCCACTATCACTGAAATACCAGATAATCACCTTTATCATATATAGAGTAGTACACTGTCTCCACTATCACTGAAATACCAGATAATCACCTTTATCATATATAGAGCAGTACACTGTCTCCACTATCACTGAAATATCAGATAATCACCTTTATCATATGTAGAATAGTACACTGTCTCCACTATCACTGAAATACCAGATAATCACCTTTATCATACGAAGAGTAGTAAACTGTCTCCACTATCACTGAAATACCAGATAATCACCTTTATCATATATAGAATAGTACACTGTCTCCACTATCACTGAAATACCAGATTATCCCGGCTCAAAGATCCCAATTTATTTGAGTGACTCAGCGTTTCTTTAGTGAGAAACCAAAATACTGCACACCTCCAAATGTGTGGCATCCTGGAGACTTGAGGCAACGAGCTCCATTTCCGATGACTATATTTGTCTTTCAAGGTAATAATTTCATTGGTGAGGGTCTGCAGTGCCCAGGGGTGAAACCTTCCCGTACCCGTACAGTACATTGCTTTTTATTTTAGTCCAACTCCACAGGAGATTGTGGCCCCAGTGAGGGAACTGCTCAACCAGACTCTAGTTTTGGATTGTAAACATTATGCACAAAACATACATTCACTTTGCTTCCCGTGAAACCAATTAAACCAACAAACAACAAGCCTTCTTTTGTTTACTTTCCTCAATCATCAGTTTCACTCCTGGAGAGAAGCTCACTTACCTCCGTTTCAAATTGGTTTGAAATACATATTGGCGAATTCCCGGGCAAGAATTGTGTGTTAAAAGGCTCATTCAGTCCTGAATGAGCCGTTGCTGCTGTGTTGGACATCCAAGGTCTAGTGCATATCACTGTGTTTATCTGTGGCTGATGACTCAGCTCTGGAGGATCACTTCTTATGCAAAACAATAAACCGATTGTCTCTACGGCAACACATTCAGTCAGTCTTACTTAACCACAAGCTGGATCCTTGAAGCACTCCCGTTACTTCATCTGGCAAACGTTGATTTTATAGAACTAGCACTGCCTATTAGATATGAAGCAGGATGTGTGCTGGTTTTGATATGGCTGGACATAGCAGGGTGTTAGCTGGTATTGATATGGATGGAGGACATAGCAGGGTGTTAGCTGGTATTGATATGGATGGAGGACATAGCAGGGTGTTAGCTGGTATTGATATGGATGGAGGACATAGCATGGTGTTAGCTGGTATTGATATGGATGGAGAACATAGCAGGGTGTTAGCTGGTATTGATATGGATGGAGAACATAGCAGGGTGTTAGCTGGTATTGATATGGATGGGGGACATAGCAGGGTGTTAGCTGGTATTGATATCGGTGGAGGACATAGCAGGGTGTTAGCTGGTATTGATATGGATGGAGAACATAGCAGGGTGTTAGCTGGTATTGATATGGATGTGAGGGTATTGATATGGATGGAGGACATAGGGTGTTAGCTGGTATTGATATGGATAGCAGGGTGTTAGCTGGTATTGATATGGCTGGACATAGCAGGGTGTTAGCTGTGGATATGGATGGAGGTTACTGGTATTGATATGGATGGAGGACATAGCAGTTAGCTGGTATTGATATAGATGGAGACATAGCAGGGTGTTAGCTGGTATTGATATGGATGGAGGACATAGC
>NW_027011883.1:0-21796 GCF_036934945.1 Oncorhynchus masou masou | reverse complement strand
CAAACGCAGTTCTCTAGAGGAAGGAGCTTGTTGTTTTTCAGTCTGCTAACACTGTTCTCTAGAGGAAGGAGCTTGTCGTTTTCTGGTCTCACTTGATTTCTTCTTTCTCCTTCGTGGTTCAGTCACTCAAGTGCCTTGTGGTTCTACTGCCTGTTGTTGCACTGCATGTCCACCAGAGAGCGCTATAGTCTCAGCTCACACTGCTTCAACTCTTTTCTGCACTTCCTTTCTTTTCTTTCTTTCTGTCTGCCATCCGTCTTTTCACTGCAGTGTCTCGTTTGACATGTGAGCCATAACTCTGTTCAGCGTGTGCGCTGCTTGTGTGTGCGCGTGTACTGTGCTGCAGTAATTCTTGTGCTTGGTTTGTCAGATTTCTTTTCTCTGCTGTGTTGGTAGATTATTGGCTGGCTGTGGAGTTTATGACATGTCTTGATCATTTCTCTAAACATCGTGGCAAAGTCATCTGTATTGTGGGGTAATTCTGGGCCTTTTGGTTTGAATAACTAATTCAACAATAGGTAGTTAACTGTTGTTTTTTTCTCTCTCCTCCTTCTCTCTCTCATGTCCCTCCCTCCCTCCCTCCCTCCCTCCCTCCCCTCCCTCCCTCCCTCCCTCCCTCCCTCCCTCCCTCCCTCCCTCCCTCCCTCCCTCCCTCTCTGTCAGATCCGTTATAGGAAGGATAAGGTTCTGTCTAAGCAGACTCCTACTTTTCCTCTGGTGTCTGGCGTAAGGGATTTGTCTAATGGCTGTGCTATAGCTGCTGTTCTGCACTACTACTGTCCTGACCTGCTGCCACTGGAGGGTACACACACACACACACACACACACACACACACACACACACACACACACTCACACTCACACTCACACTCACACTCACACTCACACTCACACTCACACACTCACACTCACACTCACACACACACACACACCTCTGATATCTACCCCTCCTCTCCTCTCTCCTCCCTCCTCTCTCTCTCCTCCTCACTCCTCCTCTGTCTTCACCCTCATCCTACTCCTTCACCCTCCTGCTTCCTCTTCCTCCTCCTCCTCATGCCCCTCTCCTCTAGATGTGTGTCTGAAGGACACCATGTCAGTGGCAGACAGTCTGTATAACCTGCAGCTGATCAGAGAGATCAGTGAGACCAGTCTACAGAGGTGCTGTCACCTGGAGCTGGAGGACCTGCTCTACGCCCCGCCCACACTACACGTAGGTACATCTCTGTCCAGGACATAGTACTACACCTCTCCACAACACTACACGTAGGTACATCTCTGTCCAGGACATAGTACTAGACCTCTCCACAACACTACACGTAGGTACATCTCTGTCCAGGACATAGTACTAGACCTCTCCACAACACTACACGTAGGTACAACTCTGTCCAGGACATAGTACTACACCTCTAAACCAACACTACACGTAGGTACATCTCTGTCCAGGACATAGTACTAGACCTCTCCACAACACTACACGTAGGTACATCTCTGTCCAGGACATAGTACTAGACCTCTCCACAACACTACACGTAGGTACATCTCTGTCCAGGACATAGTACTAGACCTCTCCACAACACTACACGTAGGTACATCTCTGTCCAGGACATAGTACTAGACCTCTCCACAACACTACACGTAGGTACATCTCTGTCCAGGACATAGTACTACACCTCTCCACAACACTACACGTAGGTACAACTCTGTCCAGGACATAGTACTAGACCTCTAAACCAACACTACACGTAGGTACATCTCTGTCCAGGACATAGTACAACACCTCTCCACAACACTACACGTAGGTACAACTCTGTCCAGGACATAGTACTACACCTCTAAACCAACACTACACGTAGGTACATCTCTGTCCAGGACATAGTACTACACCTCTCCACAACACTACACGTAGGTACAACTCTGTCCAGGACATAGTACTACACCTCTAAACCAACACTACACGTAGGTACATCTCTGTCCAGGACATAGTACTAGACCTCTCCACAACACTACACGTAGGTACATCTCTGTCCAGGACATAGTACTAGACCTCTCCACAACACTACACGTAGGTACATCTCTGTCCAGGACATAGTACTACACCTCTAAACCAACACTACACGTAGGTACATCTCTGTCCAGGACATAGTACTAGACCTCTCCACAACACTACACGTAGGTACATCTCTGTCCAGGACATAGCACTACACCTCTAAACCAACACTACACGTAGGTACAACTCTGTCCAGGACATAGTACTAGACCTAAAACCAACACTACACGTAGGTACATCTCTGTCCAGGACATAGTACAACACCTCTCCACAACACTACATGTATGTGCAACTCTATAGCGCCGACTCTGTCCAGAACATAGACTTACAGATGTAGGAACATACAGATGTAGGATCTTAATTTGAGCCACTTTGCTACAGCAGGAAAATAATCCTGCAGCAATAGGAGAATGTTGATTATTATGTGGATTATAATATAATGGACATTTGTTTGTAGGGGTTGATATATTTTTAATTAGGGCAAATCAAGTCTGACATTTTTAAGCAGACCTTACAAACTTTAGAAGCCTTTTTAAACCTTAAACACCCTACAAATTCTCATCAACAGTTCGAGCTTCTAATTAAAAAAATGAATCTCTCCAGAAAAGGTCTCTGACTGTTGCCACCTGTTATGTACCCCCTCAGCCCCCAGCGGTGCCCTGGACACCATGTGAATTGATTGCTCCCCATCTATCTTCAGAGTTTGTTCTGCTAGGTGACCTAAACTGGGATATGCTTAACACCCCGGCAGTCCTACAATCTAAGCTAGATGCCCTCAATCTCACACAAATTATCAAGGAACCCACCGGGTACAACCCTAAATCCGTAAACATGGGCAAACTCATAGATATTATCCTGACCAACTTTCCCTCCAAATACACCTCTGCTGTTTTCAATCAGGATCTCAAAGATCACTGCCTCATTGCCTGCATCCGCTATGGGTTTGCGGACCACCCCTCATCATTGTCAAACGCTCCCTAAAACACTTCTGCGAGCAGGCCTTTCTAATCGACCTGGCCCGGGTATCCTGGAAGGATATTGACCTCATCCCGTCAGTCGAGGATGCCTGGTCATTCTTTAAAAATAATTTCCTCACCATCTTAAATAAGCATGCCCCTTTCAAAAAATGTAGAACTAAGAACAGATATAGCCCTTGGTTCACTCCAGACCTGACTGCTCTCAACCAGCACAAAAACATCCTGTGTCGGACTGCACTAGCATCGAATAGTCCCCGCGATATGCAACTTTTAGGGATGTTAGAAACCAATACACGCAGTCAGTTAGGAAAGCAAAGGCTTGCTTTTTCAAACAGAAATTTGCATCCTGTAAAACTCCAAAAAGTCCAAAAAGTTTTGGGACACTGTAAAGTCCATGGAGAATAGGAGCAACTCCTCCCAGCTGCCCACTGCACTGAGGCGAGGTAACACTGTCACCACCGATAAATTCACGATAATCAAGAATTTCAATAAGCACTTCTCTACGGCTGGCCATGCTTTCCTCCTGGCTACTCCAACCCCGGCCAACAGCTCCGCACCCACCGCAGCTACTCGCCCAAGCCTCCCCAGCTTTTCCTTCACATAAATCCAGATAGCAGATATTCTGAAAGAGCTGCAAAACCTGGACGTGTACAAATCAGCTGGGCTAGACAATCTGGACCCTCTCTTTCTAAAATGATCCACCGCCATTGTTGCACCCCCTATTACCAGTCTGTTCAAACTCTCTTCCGTATTGTCCGAGATCCCTAAAGATTGGAAAGCTTCCGCGGTCATCCCCCACTTCGAAGGGGGTGACACTCTACACCCAAACTGCTACAGACCTATATCCATCCTGCCCTGCCTTCGAAAGTCTTCGAAAGCCAAGTTAA
This sequence comes from Oncorhynchus masou masou, assembly GCF_036934945.1. Lineage (NCBI taxonomy): Eukaryota > Metazoa > Chordata > Actinopteri > Salmoniformes > Salmonidae > Oncorhynchus > Oncorhynchus masou. Next base: position 17,885 of record NW_027011883.1, on the reverse strand, counting down.
CAAACAGATCACTGACCATTTCGAATTCCACTGTACCTTCTCCACTGTGCAATCCGGTTTCCGAGCTGGTCACGGGTGCATCTCAGCCACGCTCAAGGTACTAAACGATATCATAACCGCCATCGATAAAAGACAGTACTTAGCAGCCGTATTCATCGACCTGGCCAATGCTTTCAACTCTGTCAATCACTGTATTCTTATCGGCAGACTCAACAGCCTTGGTTTCTCAAATGACTGCCTCACCTGGTTCACCAACTACTTCTCAGATAGAGTTCAGTGTGTCAAATCAAAGGGCCTGTTGTCCGGACATCAGGATGTCTCTATGGGGGTACCACAGGGCTCAATTATCGGGCCGACTCTTTTCTCTGTATATATCAACGATGTCGCTCTTGCTGCGGATCCCTGCGGACGACACCATTCTATATACATCTGGCCCTTCTTTGGACACTGTGTTAATGTTAACAAACATCCAAACTAACTTCAATGCCATACAACTCTCCTTCCGTGGCTTTCAACTGCTCTTAAACGCTAGTACAACTAAATGCATGCTTTTCAACTGATCGCTGCCTGCACCCGCCCGCCCGACTAGCATCACTACTCTGGATGGTTCTGACTTAGAATATGTGGACAACTACAAACACCTAGGTGTCTGGCTAGACTGTACACTCTCTTTCCAGACTCACATTAAACATCTTCAATCCGAAATGAAATCTAGAATCGGCTTCCTGTTTCGCAATAAATCTCCTTCACTCACGCTGCCAAACATACCCTCATAAAACTTACCAATCCTCAACTTCGGCGATGTCATTTACAAAATAGCCCCCAACCCTCTACTCAGCAACCTTGATGTAGTCTATCACAGTGCCATCCGTTTTGTCACCAAAGCCCCATATACCACCCACCACTGCGACCTGTATGCTCGTCGGCTGGCCCTCGCTACATAGACGTCGCCAGACCCACTGGCTCCAGGTCATCTATAAGTCTATGCTAGGTAAAGCTCCGCCTTATCTCAGCTCACTGGTCACCATAACAACACCCACCCGTAGCACGCGCTCCAGCAGGTATATCTCACTGGTCATGATAACAACACCCACCCGTAGCACGCGCTCCAGCAGGTATATCTCACTGGTCACCATAACAACACCCACCCGTAGCACGCGCTCCAGCAGGTATATCTCACTGGTCATGATAACAACACCCACCCGTAGCACGCGCTCCAGCAGGTATATCTCACTGGTCACCATAACAACACCCACCCGTAGCACGCGCTCCAGCAGGTATATCTCACTGGTCATGATAACAACACCCACCCGTAGCACGCACTCCAGCAGGTATATCTCACTGGTCACCATAACAACACCCACCCGTAGCACGCGCTCCAGCAGGTATATCTCACTGGTCACCATAACAACACCCACCCGTAGCACGCGCTCCAGCAGGTATATCTCACTGGTCACCATAACAACACCCACCCGTAGCACGCGCTCCAGCAGGTATATCTCACTGGTCACCATAACAACACCCACCCGTCCAGCAGGTATATCTCACTGGTCACCATAACAACACCCACCCGTAGCACGCGCTCCAGCAGGTATATCTCACTGGTCACCATAACAACACCCACCCGTAGCACGCGCTCCAGCAGGTATATCTCACTGGTCACCATAACAACACCCACCCGTAGCACGCGCTCCAGCAGGTATATCTCACTGGTCACCATAACAACACCCACCCGTAGCACGCGCTCCAGCAGGTATATCTCACTGGTCACCATAACAACACCCACCCGTAGCACGCGCTCCAGCAGGTATATCTCACTGGTCACCATAACAACACCCACCCGTAGCACGCGCTCCAGCAGGTATATCTCACTGGTCACCATAACAACACCCACCCGTAGCACGCGCTCCAGCAGGTATATCTCACTGGTCACCATAACAACACCCACCCGTAGCACGCGCTCCAGCAGGTATATCTCACTGGTCACCATAACAACACCCACCCGTAGCACGCGCTCCAGCAGGTATATCTCACTGGTCACCATAACAACACCCACCTGTAGCACGCGCTCCAGCAGGTATATCTCACTGGTCATCGTTGAAGATGGAGACTTATCTCCCTCACTAACTTTAAGCACCAGCTATCTGAGCAGCTTACCGATCGCTGCAGCTGTACACAGCCCATCTGTAAATATCCCATCCAATCTACCTACCTCATCCCCATGTTGTTTTTATTTACTTGTTGGTTCTTTTGCACACCAGTATCACTACTTGTACACCATCATCTGCTCATCTATCACTCCAGTGTTAATTTTCTAAATTGTAATTACTCTGCTACTATGGTCTATTTATTACCTTACCTCCTCACACCATATACAGACACTGTATATAGACTTTTCTATTGTGTTATTGACTGTGCGTTTGTTTTACTCCATGTGTAACTGTGTTGTTGTTTGTGTCGCACTGCTTTGCTTTATCTTGGCCAGGTCGCCATTGTAAATGAGAACCGGCGTTACCCGGTTAACCCGGTTAAATAAAGGTGAAATAATAAAACAAAAAGAGTGATCAAATGAAGATCCTACATCTGTAGCTCTCCTTTAACCCTCCACCTCCCCGTCTGTAAACGACAGGTGGTCGGACAGAATGTTGTTACTGGATTATTACTGTCAAAAAGGGTTCCATTACAAAAGGTTCATTCCCCTGTTGTCCTTCAGGTGAACATCATGAGTTTCATAGCAGAGCTGCTGGGATGGTTCGAGGTGCATAAACCTGACTTCGTCAAGCCATTACTACCTCTAGACCTGACAGGTAGGGGAGGTGTGTGTGTGTGTGTGTGTGTGTGTGTGTGTGTGTGTGTGTGTGTGTGTGTGTGTGTGTGTGTGTGTGTGTGTGAGAAAGAGAGTGGAAGGACAGAGAGAGCGAGAGAGAGAGAGATTAGACCGCTGTATAACCTGTTTAGGTGGCGTTATGGTTGATAACATGAATAGGTTTCTCTGTGTGCCAGATGCCTCAGGGTTGTTGGATTGCACCAGTCCTGTCAGTGGGAACAGCAACAGGTAAAATCAGGACACACACACATTCATTCTACATGTAGTTATTGTTTGACAGTGCAATGCAACTGGGAAACGACAGCAATCAACCAAGTGCAATGCATTTCCACGTTCTTTCACATCCATTACTATGAGTCTGTGTTATATACTGAATCTCATTGGCATCTCGATAACAGTCTTCGTCATGATGAAGTCTTCGTCATGATGCAGACCCCAGAGAGCAGTGAGGAACCAAACAGAAACACATCCACATGTTTATTGTATCTATGCCATTACTATGAGTCTGTGTTATATACTGAATCTCATTGGCATCTCGATAACACAGGAAGTTTTCACGAGAGTTTATTGTATCTATGCCATTACTATGAAAGTCTGTGTTATCTTCGTCATGATGTGTTATGGGGTCTCGACCCCAGAGAGAAACACATCCACATGTTTATTGTATCTATGGCAGAACGAGACGTATATTACAGATAGTCATTGTGAATAATAATGTGTGTTCTGTTCCAGTGGCTCTCCCTCCTATATCTTCAAACAGCCCTTTGTCCCCATATCCTCTCCTGCGTCATCTGGTAAGAGAAATGGGGATTCTGGGTAATGTAGTTTAAAGCTGTCTTTGTGCATCTGTGGGCTTTTCCCCCCATTGCATACTCCTCGTTGTCCTCTCTCCTCGTCTACTTCTCAAAACCCATTGGAGGGTAAAAGTCAGAGGGGAGGGACCTCTGGCTTTCTCATCCAATGGGTTTTGAGAAGACGACGAGGACACGAGGAGATTGCAATTGAGAGAAGTCTAAGTGTTGGAGATCTCTTCCTGACTACATCTCCCTTTCTGTCACATTTAGAAGGGAACATGTGGACCAAGAAACAGATCCGGTGAGTAGGATGGCGGACTGTTTCAGCCTGGGGAGATATTTATTTAGGACCATCCTCCCAGATTGAACCTCTCTATCTCTTCCTCCTTCTTTCTCTCCATCTCCTCTTCCTTCTCTCTCTATCCCTCTCTCTTCGTCTCTCTCTCTCTCCTCTCTCTCTCTGTCTCTCTGTCTCTCCCCTCTCTCTCTCTCCTCTCTCTCTGTCTCTTCCTCCCGCTCTCTCTCCCTCTTCTCTTCTCTCTCTCTTCCTCTCTCTCTCTCCCCTCTCTCTTCGTCTCTATCTCTCTCTTCTCTCTCTCTCTCTCTCTCTCTCTCTCTCTCTCTCTCTCTCTTCCTCCTTCTTTCTCCTTCTCTCTCCATCTCTCTTCTCCCCGCTCTCTCTCTCTCTTCCTCTCTCTCTCCCTCTCTTCCTCCCTCTTTCTCTCTCCTCTCTGTCTCTCTTCTCTCTCTCCCTCTCCATCTCTCTCCCTCCATCTTTCTCTCCCTCTCCATCTCTCTCCTCCAGTCCACTCTCGGCTGTAACCTTCAGTATTCCATTCGGTCTGGACAGTGACGTGGACGTTGTCATGGGCAACCCCGTGCATTCCGCCAGCACCAACAGCCTGACCGCTGGCGTGCCCGCCATGATGACTTCATCGAGCAGGATGTCATCGGGGATGACACGGGTCCCATACAGCCCCCCCGAGGACCTCAGTCACCTGGTCAGCGCCTCCGTCCCTCAACGCTCCTCCTGGGGCCCGCACATACACTCACACACAACGGCCCTAGGAGAGCTGCCGACAGTCGAGATCATCCACACTCCTGGAGGAGAAAGAGGTGGAGGAGGGAAAAGAGGAGAGAAAGGAGATGGAGGAGAAGGAGGAGGAGGAGGAGGAAGGCCAGAGCCACGCTTGCGTCCAGAAGGAGCTCCTGCAGGTTTCTTCCTTCATTCTCCTGAATACGATCTCACCCAGCTCAGCAGCTCCGCCCCCTGCCGCTCCGGAATGCTCTACCGACCAATAGGAGGGGAGGGGGGCGGAGGAGAGAAGCGGAGAGTGGGAGGCAGGGAGAAGGGGAGATCGGATGGCTCGCGGGACGATGACTCAGTCCTCCGCGACGGAAGTGTGGACTCATCGGAAGCTTCCGACGACCTTCCTAGAAACGCCCGGCAACGTCCGCCCTGGCCACGGTCGTCACGGCAACGGCAGCATCAGCAACACCGGTGACATTAGCGGCAGCCCACAGATGACGAGCTTCGCCGAGCGGCGGGACAGAAGGAGACAGTCGGCCGCACCGGGAGAGGAGTCAACCAGCACCCCGACCACCCCCACCCTCCATACCCCCAGCCCAGGAGGGAAGCACCCTGAGCCGGGTACAGAGGCCTGGGAGCTGGGGGCTCGCCTGGAGGAGAAACGCAGAGCCATCGAGGCCCAGAAGAGACGCATAGAGGCCATATTCACCAGACACAGACAGAGGCTGGGCAAGACTGCCTTCCTACAGCTGAAGAGAGGAGAGGGAGGAGAGGGAGGAGAGGAGCCTATATCTCTGGAGGAGCGTCTCAGCCACATGGAGGAGCAGCTGAAAGAGGAGGAGGAGAGAGAAGAGGAGAAAGGGAAGGCAGATGAAAGGAACTCCCGCCCACAGGCGCGATTGGAGAAGCAGGTGACGTTTTCCATGGATACGAGGAAGGGGGCTGAGACAGCGGCGGATAAATGGGAGGGGCCTGAGCCGGGGGGAGGGGCTGTTCTAGGGGAGTATAATGAGGTGGTCCTGAAGCTGAGTGAGGCTCTGAGGTCACTACAGAACGACATGCAGAAACTGACCCAACAACAACAACAGCTAATGGGCAAGAAGACCACACCCAAACCCACACCTAAAACTACACCCAAAACTACACCTAAAACTACACCCAAAACCACACCTAAAACTACACCTAAAACTACACCCAGGACACCACCCAGGACCCCCACTAAGAGTCCGACTAGAACCCCGACCAAGAGCATCAGTAAGGCGTGGGTGATTCCTGCAGGCTCCAAACCCCCCACCTCCACTACCTCCCCCTCTCGCAGGGCCCTCCCCCAGCTCTCCTCCACCCCTCCCAAAACCCCCACCTCTACTACCTCCCCCTCTCGCAGGGCCCTCCCCCAGCTCTCCTCCACCCCTCCCAAAACCCCCACCTCCACTACCTCCCCCTCTCGCAGGGCCCTCCCCCAGCTCTCCTCCAACCCTCCCAAAACCCCCATCTCCTCCTCCTGCCCTGCCCCACGCACAAAGATCCACTCCTCCTCCCCCCGTAGCCCTAAGCACCACCCGCGCCCCTCCCAACCCCACCCCCGCCCTTCTGAGTTGAAGTTCCCTCCTTCCACCCGTGTCCTCAACCCCCCGCAGCATGTGGACTCCCTCCCCCACCTGCGACGTGTCTCCCCCAGCCAGTGCCAGGTCCAGACCTCCTCCTCTTTCCGTATTGGGGGCCCCTGCACCCCCCAGGAACCCCCTGCCGCCACGCTGCCCGAGGAGAGTACCTCAGAGACGGGCTCCAGCGAGACGCAGTTCAGCCTGGAGCTGGAGGAGCAGGAGGGTTTAGGGGGAGGCCGGCCCGTGTTTCCCCAGCCCAGGAGAGGCCGTTCTGGGGGTGGCAGCAGCTCCGGAGCCCCCTCCGAGGGCTCCTTTGAGAGCGAGACCCTGTCGCTGTCAGCTGCTTACTGCGGAGGAGGGGAGGGAGGGAGAGGAGGAGGAGGAGGGAATCGTTGCAGCCTGATGGAGGTGTCATTGTCATCCCTGGGAGGGCCAGAGGGGGGCAGTGACGAGCCAACTGACACAGAAGGACAGGAGTTGTTCTCTGACTCCATGAGCGACCACACAGAACCTCCAACAGGAGAAACGTTGGAATCTACGGAACCCACGGGAGAACCGAGGGAATCTACGGAACCCACGGGAGAACCGAGGGAATCTACGGGGGATCAAATAGAACAGACACAGAACACAGAACTCCGAGAACCCTCAGTGGAACCCACAGAGCAGACGGAACCGGAGGCGAGAGGAGGGGTTGGATTCTTCTTCAAGGTGAGTCTGGCGGAGGGAGAGACAGAGAGAGAACAGTCCCTCCCAGAAACGAGCCCCAACTAACCCTCTGCCCTCTAGGCCCTTAGATGTAGATAAGACAACGTTAATTGAAGTTCATCGTTTCGTTATTGACTCATAAGGAAATCAAAGATGATGTGTTTCTAGTGGTAGCCAATAAAGTAATGACAATATGTGTTTGTGGTGTGTGTGTTTGTGGTGTGTGTGTGTGTGTGTGTGTGTGTGTGTGTGTGTGTGTGTGTGTGTGTGTGTGTGTGTGTGTGTGTGTGTGTGTGTGTGTGTGTGTGTGTGTGTGTGTGTGTGTGTGTGTGTGTGTGTGTGTGTGCGCGCAGGAGGAGATGCGTTGTGAAGATGAGATGGCTCAGAGGAGAGCTGCTCTGTTGGGGAGACAGCAGAAAAGAGCAGAGGACCTGAAGAGGAGGAGACAGTGGAACGAACAGGAGAGAGAGAGCAGGTGACACACACACGCAGACACACACGCAGACACACACACGCAGACACACACGCAGACACACACAGACAGACACACAGACACACTCATCATCCACTCAGCAAATAAACATTCAGACACACAGACAGACAGACAGGCCGACAGACAGGCCGACAGACATGCCGACAGACAGGCCGACAGACAGGCCGACAGACAGACAGACAGACAGACAGACAGACAGACACGACAGACAGACAGACAGACAGACACACTCAGCAAATAAACATTCAGACACACAGACAGACAGACAGACACACAGACACACTCAGCAAATAAACATTCACACACACAGACAGACAGACAGACACAGACAGACAGACAGACAGACAGACAGACAGACACACTCATCATCCACTCAGCAAATAAACATACAGATGATCACCATAACACTAACCCCCCCTTCCCCTCCATCTTTCCTTTAGACCCCCCTCTGAGGAGGAGGAGCGAAGAGGCTCTCTCCCACAGACCCCTCCCCTGTCCTGCACCCCTCCCCCCGCCGCCGGTGTCCCCTCCCTCACCCCCCCGACCACGCCCAGTCGCCGTGGTGATTTCACGCGGAAGGAGTACGCCCACCGCCAGCAGATACGCATCATGTCTGACCTGGATAAGGTGCTGCGTCAGAAACACACCAATCAGGGACGAGTCGCCGCCAAGAAGTCCCGCCCCCGACCTCGGAGCATGACCCGGGAGGAGTCACAGCTGTCCCGCAGCCCAGCCAAGAGCACTATGGGTAATGGAATTGTAACGATAGGGTGTCTGTGTGTGTTAGCCTCTCCTGCTCCCCTTTACAGCGTCTGGGAGGGGGGACGGAGGTGCAGGCTTTTGTACCAGCCCAGCACTCTGATGCTCTCGTCTTCTGCTGCTTTACTCTGCATAATGACAAGTTATCAACAAACTGTACCCCCCGTCTCTCTCCCTCCTCCTCTCTCTCCTCCTCCTCTCTCTCCCTCCTCTATCGCTCCCTCCTTCTCTCTCTTTCTCTCTCTCCCTCCTCCTCTCTCTCCCTTCTTCTCTCCCTCCTCTCTCTCTCCTCCTCTCTCCCTTCTTATCTCTCCTTCTTCTCTCTCTCCCTTCTCTCCTTCCTCTCTCCTCTCTCTCTCCCTTCTCTCTCTCCCTTCTTATCTCTCTCTTCTTCTCTCTCTCTCCTCTTTCCCTCACTTCTTTTCTCTCTCTCTCCCTCCCTCACTTCTCTCTCCCTTCTCTCTCTCCCTCCTCTCTCCCTTCTTTTCTCTCTTCTTTTCTCTCTCCTTCCTCTCCCCTCTCTCTCCCTTCTTCTCTCTCTCCCTTCTTCTCTCCCTCCTCTCTCTCCCTTCTTCTCTCTCTCCTTCTTATCTCTCTCTTCTTCTCTCTCTCTCCCTCCCCTCTCACTTCTTTTCTCTCTCTCTCCCTCCCCTCACTTCTTTTCTCTCTTCTTCTCTCCCTCCTCTCTCCCTTCTTTTCTCTCTTCTTCTCTCTCTCCTTCCTCTCCCTCATCTCTCTCCCTTCTTCTCTCTCTCCCTTCTTCTCTCCCTCCTTCTCTCCCTTCTTCTCTCCCTCCTTCTCTATCCTCTCTCCCTTCTTCTCTCTCTCTTTCCTCTCCCTCCCTTCTTCTCTCTCTCCCTCCTTCTCTCTCCCTTCTTCTCTCCTTCCTCTCCCTCCTCTCTCTCCCTTCTTCTCTCTCTCCTGACTTATCTCTCTCTTCTTATCTATCTCTTCTTCTCTCTCTGTCCTCTCTCCCTTTTTATCTCTCTCCCTCCTCCTCTCGCTTCCTCCTTCTCTCTCTTTCTCTCCCTCCTCCTCTCTCTCTCTTCTTCTCTCCTTCTTCTCTCCCTCCTCTCTCCCTTCTTATCTCTCTCTTCATCTCTCTCCCCCTTATCTCTCTCTTCTTATCTCTCTCTTCTTCTCCCTTCTTATCTCTCTCCCTTCTTATCTCTCTCTTCTTCTCTCTCTCCCCCCTCTCTCTGTCCTCTCTCCCACCTTCTCTCTCTCTCTCTCTCTCTCTCTCTCTCCTTCTCTCTCTCTCTCCCTCCTTCTCTCTCCAGGTTCTAAGTTGACTAAGGTGTACTCTCACTCCTCTCTCAACCTGGCTGCTATGGCTGACGACACCGTCCCTGACGACACCGTCCCTGACAACACCGTCCCTGACAACACCGTCCCTAATCCTAGCAAGAAACCATCCAGGTAACACTCCTACCTCGCTCTCTTTCTCTCTGACCCTTTATCTCTGTCTCTCCCTCTGTCTCTCCCTCTGTCTCTCCCTCTCTGACCCTCTCTCTCTGACCCTCTCTCTCTGACCCTCTCTCTCTCCCTCTCTCTGACCCTCTCTCTCTGACCCTCTCTCTCTCTCTCTCCCTCTCTCTCATATTCATCCAGGGTAAAAAAAGGCCACCCGAGTTATTCACAAATACCATACAAGTGAAAACAACAATTCATTTAAAACAGAATGGGTGGGGGCCATAATGTGGTCGGGGGCCACAAAAAAAAGAATCATGAGGGGCCTCACTTGCTCGCTCATCTGCGTAACCACATCCATCCAAGATTTTTAAATGTTAAATCTAATTCCCTGCAATTCTACAAATTTTGCCATGGGTGGAGATGATTCTTTTTTAAAACAGGATATCTAAGTTAAACTGACTAACACAATTAATGGGGCCCCTCCCGGCCGGTAATTCGCCCATGATTACAAGTGTACATAGCTGGCCACTAGACTAACTTAGCAATCTAAAATCTCTCTTCCAGCCGCCCTGATTCGCCCTCACGTCTGATGTCACCGAGCCGACTGACCAATCAGAACGGAGACAAGGACTGGGAGATCAGCTCCAATGGCTCCTCCCCTTCCATCCCAGAATACACCGGTACGACGTGGAATGGGATGTCAAAGAATTGTCCTGTTATAAAACTGTTGTACCTTAAATCAAATCTAGCAGCAAGATTTATGACCTGTTGCTACAAGAAAGGGCGACCAGTTTACACATCGTTAAAACACTGTATACATGATATGACATCTCATTTCTTTTGGAACTTTTGTGAGTGTCACTTTTGTTTATTATCTAATTCACTTGCTTTGGAATGTAAAAATATGTTTCCCATGTCAATAAAGCCCTTCGAAATGGAGAGAGAGAGAGAGAGAGAGAGAGAGAGAGAGGGAGGGGGGAAGAGAGAGGGAGAGAGACAGTGAGAGAGACAGAGAGAGAGAGAGAGGGAAAGAGAGACAGAGCGAGAGAGACAGAGTGAGAGAGAGAGAGAGAGACTATATAAGTATTTGGGGTTTATATTTGTCCTCTTGTTGTTTGTTCTGATCATGAACCCACTTGGTGTCCCAGGTCTAAATCAGTCTCTGATTGGAGGCGAAGACAAAAGCAGTGGAACTGTCTTCAAGGTCCAACATTGACAAGAGAGGAGATTTTATTGGAACGCACCCTTTGCTTGTCCCTCAGTGCTGGGACCTTTGACCCCACAGCCCAGGGAATACTACTTCCTGTTTTAGTGATGAACTGTCCTGACTCACAGATGGCAGGGTTTGCGGCAACATGGGTCATTGACTGTGTGTGTGTGTGTGTGTGTGTGCCTGTGTGTGTGCCTGTGTGTTTCCCAGGGCCCAAACTGTTCAAGGAGCCGAGCTTCAAGTCCAATAAGTTCATCATCCACAACGCTCTGTCTCGCTGCTGTCTGGCTGGCAAGGTCAACGAGACTCAGAAGAACAAGATGGTGGAGGTGGGATGTCCTCACTGTATTTCACACAACCCACATAGGGCTTTATACACACACACAGTACTAACTAACCAGACCTGACTTCAAATTCTTTGAAATACTGCTCAAAAGTGCACACACGCACACACACACACACACGCACACACACTCACACACACACACACTGAAGACAAGTTTTCTTCCACACAAACATTGTTTTCTCTCCCCCCACCAGGAGATGGAGAAGAGTCCAGCCAACCACTTCCTGATTCTGTTCCGGGATTCCAACTGTCAGTTCCGAGCCGTCTACACCATGAGCCCCGAGACTGACGAGCTCATCCGATTGGCCGGGGTGGGCCCGCGTGTCGTAAGCCCCGCCCTGGTGGAGTCCATCTATAAGTACAGCTCCGACAGGAAACAGTTCAGCTGTATCCCGTCCAAGACCATGTCCATGAGCGTCGACGCCTTCACCTTACCAGGACACCTGTGGCACAGCAAGAGGCCTGGCAAGCCAAAATAAACATGTGTATATATATATATACATACATACAGGAATGGACACACACACACACACACACACACACAAACAACTGAATTACTGTTTGTCCTGCATGGGACACACTACCCCTCTCGCCCTTCTCATCGGACCTACTGACTGTTGACGAGGTGCTTTCTCTCCCCTATATGTGCATGGAAATGGAACAGTCCAACTATCCACCCTTATGGAGAAGGCTCTAAGACTCGTCCACACGCGGGGGATACTGAAGACCAGTTGTTGTTGTAAAAATGACCTTTTCAATCTTAAATGGTTTCGCTACACAGAAACAAACTCTACACAAAAAGTGTATCTTTCTCTTTTTTTCAGTTAAAACGTTCTCCTGTAAATGTCTGAGGTACAAAATGATTGTTTCTCTGCTACCCATAAACCCGTTGGCCTTGTGTTCTGTTCCGTTCACTCCTAGCTGAAAGGCTGGAGGCATCTGATAGCCATGGTGTAGGTCGACTAAAGGTTTCTGTTTTACAACACGAACGCGATCCTTCTCATGCCTTCTGCCCAACGACTGGCAGGCACGGGACTTTTATTATCCTGCAAACCACGGTCAAAACAAGGAATGGAAGACGTGTGTTCTTTCGTGTGAATAGGAGAAGAGAACAGGAGATGTGTGTTCACCAAATAGCACAAAAATCAAAGATTGTGCATAGTTGTGACGGACGGGCCATCACTAAAGCCTCGATTCAATCCGATTCCGCACTACAGCTCGACTGAAATGTGAAAGCACTGTTCCCGCATTCGACTGCATTCTCGACAGGCGCTGAATACGTTGGCCAATCGGAAATGACCTTGAAATTTCAATCGCGCTATAAGGCAGATGTTCTGCGCTATGGATTGAATCCCTAAACTGCCATAACTGATTTGTACAAAGACGCTGCAGCATGGACATGTGGTTTCACAGTGCTTGACTTGGACAGGAGCTCCCCGGGACTGAGTACCGAACTGGACCTCAAATGTTATACTGCTTGACTTGGGCAGGAACTCACCGGGACTGAGTACCGAACTGGACCTCAAATGTTCTACTGCTTGACTTGGACAGGAGCTCACCGGGACTGAGTACCCGAACGGAACCTCAAATGTTCTACTGCCTGACTTGGACAGGAGCTCACCGGGACTGAGTACCGAACAGAACCTCAAATGTTCTACTGCTCGACTTGGACAGGAGCTCACCGGGACTGAGTACCGAACTGCACCTCAAATGTTCTACTGCTCGACTTGGACAGGAACTCACCTGGACTGAGTACCGAACGGTACCTCAAATGTTCTACTGCTTGATTTCCTGCACCTCTTACAGAATATTCGCTCTAAACCGTTGCAGAGTTCCTGCACCTAAATATAAACGGTACCGGTACTCAAAATGAGTCCTGGCACCTATCTTAGTCCAAGTCAAGCACTGGTTGTTATGGGTTGTCAGCCAATAGAAATGTAAAGGTCAGGGGTCAGGGGTTATGATCCACCCACGGTACAGTGGGGTTAATAAAGTAGATGTGTTTTAAAACCTGACTCTCTGTCTATCTGAACTAAACAGTTGTCTGAACCTCTCTCTCTCTCTCTCCTCTATATCTCTCTCTCTCTCTCTCTTTCCTCCCCCACTCCCTCCCTCCCATCCTCCCTGTCTTATTTCATCAACATTGTTTTCTCTTATTTGAGGGTTATATAATTATGATAATCACAACCCAACTGTATAAATTTGAATTATACTATATATATATAATATATATGTATACTATAATGTCACTGTAAATGCCCTGCTGTCACGGCAGATTTCCTCCTCTTTGTCTGAAGAGGAGTAAGGATCAGACCAAGGTGCGGCGTGGTAAGTGTCCGTCATTTTAATGGGAAAAACTGAACACTACAAAACAACAAAGTGACAACCGTGCCGCTACTCAAACACTGTGCTAACAAGCAACATGACATAGACAATCACCCACAACCCACAATGACAAAACAGGCTACCGAAATATGGGTCCCAGAGACAATGACTAACACCTGCCTCTGATTGAGAACCATATCGGGCCAAACACAGAAACAGACAAACTAGACATCCAACATAGAATGCCCACTCAGATCACACCCTGACCAAACAAAACATACAAAGCAAACTATGGTCAGGGCGTGACAGCTAACTCACTGAGAAGACCTCAAGTAGTATTTTAGTAACCTAGAAAATAAATGTAGAGAGAACTACTGTATAGAATAAATAAGTATACCAAAATGTATGTACATTCTACTAGAGTATGTATAGTGGTAGTTATAATATATGTACATTCTACTAGGGTATAGTGGTAGTTATAATATATGTACATTCTACTAGGGTATAGTGGTAGTTATATGTACATTCTACTAGGGTATAGTGGTAGTTATAATATATGTACATTCTACTAGGGTATAGTGGTAGTTATATGTACATTCTACTAGGGTATAGTGGTAGTTATAATATATGTACATTCTACTAGGGTATAGTGGTAGTTATAATATATATACATTCTACTAGGGTATAGTGGTAGTTATATGTACATTCTACTAGGGTATAGTGGTAGTTATATATACATTCTACTAGGGTATAGTGGTAGTTATAATATATGTACATTCTACTGGGGTATAGTGGTAGTTATATGTACATTCTACTGGGGTATAGTGGTAGTTATAATATATGTACATTCTACTGGGGTATAGTGGTAGTTATAATATATGTACATTCTACTAGGGTATAGTGGTAGTTATATGTACATTCTACTAGGGTATAGTGGTAGTTATAATATATGTACATTCTACTAGGGTATAGTGGTAGTTATAATATATGTACATTCTACTAGGATATAGTGGTAGTTATAATATATATACATTCTACTAGGGTATAGTGGTAGTTATATGTACATTCTACTAGGGTATAGTGGTAGTTATATATACATTCTACTAGGGTGTAGTGGTAGTTATAATATATGTACATTCTACTAGCGTATAGTGGTAGTTATATATACATTCTACTAGGGTATAGTGGTAGATATATGTACATTCTACTAGGGTATAGTGGTAGTCATATGTACATTCTACTAGGGTATAGTGGTAGTTATATATACATTGTACTAGGGTATAGTTGTAGTTATATGTACATTCTACTAGGGTATAGTGGTAGTTATAATATAGGTACATACTACTAGGGTATAGTGGTAGTTATATATACATTCTAATAGGGTATAGTGGTAGTTATATATACATTCTACTAGGGTATAGTGGTAGTTATAATATATGTACATTCTACTAGCGTATAGTGGTAGTTATATGTACATTCTACTAGGGTTTAGTGGTAGTTATAATATATGTACATTCTACTAGGGTATAGTGGTAGTTATATGTACATTCTACTAGGGTATAGTGGTAGTTATAATATATGTACATTCTACTAGGGTATAG
Organism: Oncorhynchus masou masou; assembly: GCF_036934945.1. NCBI lineage: Eukaryota > Metazoa > Chordata > Actinopteri > Salmoniformes > Salmonidae > Oncorhynchus > Oncorhynchus masou. Next base: position 2,778 of record NW_027011883.1, on the reverse strand, counting down.
TGGTAGTTATATGTACATTCTACTAGGGTATAGTGGTAGTTATAATATATGTACATTCTACTAGGGTATAGTGGTAGTTATAATATATGTACATTCTACTAGGGTATAGTGGTAGTTATTTGTACATTGTACCAGGGTATAGTGGTAGTTATATATACATTCTACTAGGGTTTAGTGGTAGTTATAATATATGTACATTCTACTAGGGTATAGTGGTAGTCATATATACATTCTACTAGGGTATAGTGGTAGTTATATATACATTCTACTAGGGTATAGTGGTAGTTATAATATATGTACATTCTACTAGGGTATAGTGGTAGTTATAATATATGTACATTCTACTAGGGTATAGTGGTAGTTATATATACATTCTACTAGGGTATAGTGGTAGATATAATATATGTACATTCTACTCGGGTATAGTGGTAGTTATAATATATGTACATTCTACTAGGGTATAGTGGTAGTTATAAATACATTCTACTAGGGTGTAGTGGTAGTTATAATATATGTACATTCTACTAGGGTATAGTGGTAGTTATAATATATGTACATTCTACTAGGGTATAGTGGTAGTTATATATACATTCTACTAGGGTTTAGTGGTAGTTATATGTACATTCTACTAGGGTATAGTGGTAGTTATATGTACATTCTACTAGGGTATAGTGGTAGTTATAATATATGTACATTCTACTAGGGTATAATGGTAGTTATAATATATGTACATTCTACTAGGGTATAGTGGTAGTTATAATATATGTACATTCTACGAGGGTATAGTGGTAGTTATATATACATTATACTAGGGTGTAGTGGTAGTTATATATACATTCTACTAGGGTTTAGTGGTAGTTATATGTACATTAAACTAGGGTATAGTGGTAGTTATAATATATGTACATTCTACTCGGGTTTAGTGGTAGTTATATGTACATTCTACTAGGGTATAGTGGTAGTTATATGTACATTCTACTAGGGAATAGTGGTAGTTATATGTACATTCTACTAGGGTATAGTGGTAGTTATATGTACATTCTACTAGGGTATAGTGGTAGTTATAATATATGTACATTCTACTAGGGTTTAGTGGTAGTTATACATACATTCTACTAGGGTATAGTGGTAGTTATATGTACATTCTACTGGGGTATAGTGGTAGTTATAATATATGTACATTCTACTAGGGTATAGTGGTAGTTATATGTACATTCTACTAAGGTATAGTGGTAGTTATAATATATGTACATTCTACTAGGGTATAGTGGTAGTTATATATACATTCTACTAGGGTATAGTGGTAGTTATAATATATGTACATTTGACTCGGGTTTATTGGTAGTTATATGTACATTCTACTAGGGTATAGTGGTAGTTATAAATACATTTTACTAGGGTATAGTGGTAGTTATATGTACATTCTACTAGGGTATAGTGGTAGTTATAATATATATACATTCTACTAGGGTATAGTGGTAGTTATAATATATGTACATTCTACTAGGGTATAGTGGTAGTTATATATACATTCTACTAGGGTATAGTGGTAGTTATATATACATTCTACTTGGGTATAGTGGTAGTTATAATATATGTACATTCTACTCGGTGATATAGAGGTAGTTATAATATATGTACATTCTACTAGGGTATAGTGGTAGTTATATGTACATTGTACCAGGGTATAGTGGTAGTTATATATACATTCTACTAGTGTTTAGTGGTAGTTATAATATATGTACATTCTACTAGGGTATAGTGGTAGTTATATGTACATTGTACCAGGGTATAGTGGTAGTTATATATACATTCTACTAGGGTTTAGTGGTAGTTATAATATATGTACATTCTACTAGGGTATAGTGGTAGTCATATATACATTCTACTAGGGTATAGTGGTAGTTATATATACATTCTACTAGGGTATAGTGGTAGTTATAATATATGTACATTCTACTAGGGTATAGTGGTAGTTATAATATATGTACATTCTACTAGGGTATAGTGGTAGTTATATATACATTCTACTAGGGTATAGTGGTAGTTATAATATATATACATTCTACTAGGGTATAGTGGTAGTTATATATACATTCTACTAGGGTATAGTGGTAGTTATAATATATGTACATTCTACTAGGGTATAGTGGTAGTTATAATATATGTACATTCTACTAGGGTATAGTGGTAGTTATATATACATTCTACAAGGGTATAGTGGTAGTTATAATATATGTACATTCTACTAGGGTATAGTGGTAGTTATAAATACATTTTACTAGGGTATAGTGGTAGATATATGTACATTCTACTAGGGTTTAGTGGTAGTTATAATATATGTACATTCTACTAGGGTATAGTGGTAGTTATATATACATTCTACTAGGGTATAGTGGTAGTTATATATACATTCTACTTGGGTATAGTGGTAGTTATAATATATGTACATTCTACTCAGTGATATAGAGGTAGTTATAATATATGTACATTCTACTAGGGTATAGTGGTAGTTATATATACATTCTACCAGGGTATAGTGGTAGTTATATATACATTCTACTAGGGTTTAGTGGTAGTTATAATATATGTACATTCTACTAGGGTATAGTGGTAGTTATATATACATTCTACTAGGGTATAGTGGTAGTTATATGTACATTCTACTAGGGTATAGTGGTAGTTATATATACATTCTACTAGGGTATAGTGTGGTAGTTATAATATATGTACATTCTACTAGGGTATAGTGGTAGTTATAATATATGTACATTCTAC
>NW_027011882.1:0-21804 GCF_036934945.1 Oncorhynchus masou masou | reverse complement strand
CAGAGACTCTACCAACTACAGGTACCAGAGACAGAGACTCTACCAACTACAGGTACCAGAGACAGAGACTCTACCAACTACAGGTACCAGAGACAGAGACAGAGACTCTACCAACTACTGGTACTGGAGACTCTACCAACTACAGGTACCAGAGACAGAGACTCTACCAACTACTGGTACTGGAGACTCTACCAACTACAGGTACTAGAGACTCTACCAACTACAGGTACCAGAGACAGAGACTCTACCAACTACTGGTACTGGAGACTCTACCAACTACAGGTACTAGAGACTCTACCAACTACAGGTACCAGAGACAGAGACTCTACCAACTACAGGTACTAGAGACAAAGACTCTACCAACTACAGGTACTAGAGACTCTACCAACTACTGGTACTGGAGACTCTACCAACTACAGGTACTAGAGACTCTACCAACTACAGGTACTAGAGACTCTACCAACTACAGGTACCAGAGACAGAGACTCTACCAACTACTGGTACTGGAGACTCTACCAACTACAGGTACTAGAGACTCTACCAACTACAGGTACCAGAGACAGAGACTCTACCAACTACAGGTACTAGAGACAAAGACTCTACCAACTACAGGTACTAGAGACTCTACCAACTACAGGTACCAGAGACAAAGACTCTACCCACTACAGGTACTGGATACTCTACCAACTACAGGTACTAGAGACAAAGACTCTACCAACTACTGGTACTGGAGACTCTACCAACTACAGGTACTAGAGACTCTACCAACTACAGGTACCAGAGACAAAGACTCTACCAACTACAGGTACTAGAGACTCTATCAACTACAGGTACTAGAGACTCTACCAACTACAAGTACTAGAGACAGAGACTCTACCAACTACAGGTACTAGAGACAGAGACTCTACCACCTACAGGTGCTAGAGACTCTACCAATTACAGGTACTAGAGACTCTACCAATTACAGGTGCTAGAGACTCTACCAATTACAGGTACTAGAGACTACCAACTACAGGTACTATAGACTCTACCAACTACAGGTACTAGAGACAAAGACTCTACCAACTACAGGTACTAGAGACAAAGACTCTACCAACTACAGGTACCAGAGACAAAGACTCTACCAACTACAGGTACCAGAGACAAAGACTCAACCAACTATAGGTACCAGAGACAGAGACTCTACCAACTACAGGTACTAGAGACAGAGAAGACTCTACCAACTACAGGTACTAGAGACTCTACCAACTACAGGTACCAGAGACAGAGACTCTACCAACTACTGGTACTGGAGACTCTACCAACTACAGGTACTAGAGACTCTACCAACTACAGGTACCAGAGACAGACTCTACCAACTACTGGTACTGGAGACTCTACCAACTACAGAGACAGAGACACCAACCAGACAGAGACTCTACCAACTACAGGTACCAGAGACTCTACTAACTACAGGTACTAGAGACTCTACCAACTACAGGTACAGAGACAGAGACTCTACCAACTACAGGTACTGGAGACTCTACCAACTACAGGTACTAGAGACTCTACCAACTACTGGTACTGGAGACTCTACCAACTACAGGTACAGAGACTCTACCAACTACAGGTACCAGAGACTCTACCAACTACAGGTACTAGAGACTCTACCAACTACAGGTACTAGAGACTCTACCAACTACAGGTACTAGAGACAGAGACTCTACCAACTACAGGTACTAGAGACAGAGACTCTACCAACTACAGGTACCAGAGACTCTACCAACTACAGGTACTAGAGACTCTACCAACTACAGGTACTAGAGACTCTACCAACTTACAGGTGCTAGAGACTCTACCAACTACAGGTACCAGAGACAGAGACTCTACCAACTACAGGTACTAGAGACAGAGACTCTACCAACTACAGGTACCAGAGACTCTACCAACTACAGGTACTAGAGACTCTACCAACTACAGGTACCAGAGACAGAGACTCTACCAACTACTGGTACTGGAGACTCTACCAACTACAGGTACTAGAGACTCTACCAACTACAGGTACCAGAGACAGAGACTCTACCAACTACAGGTACCAGAGACTCTACCAACTACAGGTACTAGAGACTCTACCAACTACAGGACAGAGACTCTACCAACTACAGGTACTGAGACAGAGACTCTACCAACTACAGGTACCAGAGACTCTACCAACTACAGGTACCAGAGACTCTACCAACTACAGGTACTAGACTCTACCAACTACAGGTACCAGAGACTCTACCAACTACAGGTACTAGAGACTCTACCAACTACAGGTACCAGAGACAGAGACTCTACCAACTACAGGTACTGAAACTCTAGACTCTACCAACTACAGGTACTAGAGACTCTACCAACTACAGGTACCAACTACAGGTACCAGAGACTCTACCAACTACAGGTACTAGAGACTCTACCAACTACAGGTACTAGAGACTCTACCAACTACAGGTACTAGAGACTCTACCAACTACAGGTACTAGAGACAGAGACTCTACCACTACAGGTACTAGAGACTCTACCAACTACAGGTACTAGGTACTACAGGTACAGAGACTCTACCAACTACAGGTACCAGAGACTCTACCAACTACAGGTACTAGAGACAGGTAGAGACTCTACCAACTACAGGTACCAGAGACAGAGACTCTAGGTACAGAGACTCTACCATCTACAGGTACCAGAGACAGAGACTCTACCATCTACAGGTACTAGAGACAGGTACCAGACTCTACCACCTACAGGTACCAGAGACTCTACCAACTACATACTGGAGACTCTACCAACTAGAGACAGAGACTCTACCAACTACAGGTACTAGAGACTCTACCAACTACAGGTACTAGAGACTCCTACCAACTACAGGTACCAGAGACTCTACAGGTACCAGAGACTCTACCATCTACAGGTACCAGAGACTCTACCAACTACAGGTACCAGAGACTCTACCACCTACAGGTACCAGAGACTTTACCAACTACATGTACTAGAGACAGGGACTCTACCAACTACAGGTACCAGAGACTCTACCAACTACAGGTACTAGAGACTCTACCAACTACAGGTACTAGAGACTCTACCAACTACAGGTACCAGAGACTCTACCAACTACAGGTACCAGAGACTCTACCAACTATAGGTACCAGAGACTTTACCATCTACAGGTACCAGAGACTCTACCAATTACAGGTACCAGAGACAGAGACTCTACCATCTACAGGTACTAGAGACAGAGACTCTACCATCTACAGGTACCAGAGACAGAGACTCTACCAACTACAGGTACCAGAGACAGAGACTCTACCAACTACAGGTACCAGAGACAGAGACTCTACCAACTACAGGTACCAGAGACAGAGACTCTACCAACTACAGGTACCAGAGACAGAGACTCTACCAACTACAGGTACCAGAGACAGAGACTCTACCAACTACAGGTACCAGAGACTCTACCAACTACAGGTACCAGAGACTCTACCAACTACAGGTACCAGAGACACCAACTACAGACTAGAGACAGAGACTATCAACTACAGGTACCAGAGACAGAGACTCTACCATCTACAGGTACCAGAGACAGAGACTCTACCAACTACAGGTACCAGAGACAGAGACTCTACCAACTACAGGTACCAGAGACTCTACCAACTACAGGTACCAGAGACAGAGACTCTACCAACTACAGGTACCAGAGACAGAGACTCTACCAACTACAGGTACCAGAGACAGAGACTCTACCAACTACAGGTACCAGAGACAGAGACTCTACCAACTACAGGTACCAGAGACTCTACCAACTACAGGTACCAGAGACAGAGACTCTACCAGACAGGTACAGAGACTCTACCAACTACAGGTACCAGAGACTCTACCAACTACAGGTACCAGAGACTCTACCAACTACAGGTACCAGAGACTCTACCAACTACAGACCAGAGACTCTACCAACTACAGGTACCAGAGACAGAGACTCTAGAACTACAGGTACCAGAGACTCTACCAACTACAGGTACCAGAGACAGAGACTACCATCTACAGGTACCAGAGGCAGAGACTCTATCAACTACAGATACCAGAGACTCTACCATCTACAGGTACCAGAGACAGAGACTCTACCATCTACAGGTACCAGAGACAGAGACTCTATCAACTACAGGTACCAGAGACAGAGACTCTACCAACTACAGGTACCAGAGACAGAGACTCTACCATCTACAGGTACCAGAGACAGAGACTCTACCATCTACAGGTACCAGAGACAGAGACTCTACCAACTACAGGTACCAGAGACAGAGACTCTACCATCTACAGGTACCAGAGACAGAGACTCTACCATCTACAGGTACTAGAGACAGAGACCTACAGGTCTAGAGACCAGGTACTAGAGACAGAGACTCTACCATCTACAGGTACTAGAGACCAGAGACTCTACCAACTACAGGTACCAGAGACAGAGACTCTACCATCTACAGGTACTAGAGACCAGAGACTCTACCAACTACAGGTACCAGAGACCAGAGACGTTGTGTGCATCCTAACGTCTGTGCCTCTCCTTCAGGACCAGTACCCTAACCTGTTGAGCAGTGCTCGGGGACAGGGGACATTCTGTGCCATCGACATCCGTGATGACGCCACACGCAACAGCATCATCCTCAAAGCCCGGGACAAGGGTAAGACTATTCACATACAACCCCCCCACCCAACCCCCCCACACAGATGGATGGATGGATAGACAGAAACACCTGCGTACACACTCCTATACACACTCCACGCTGGTGATCTTCTGTGTAACCTCTCATCTTCTCGTTCTGTCTCCCAGGTGTTCTGCTGGGTGGCTGTGGAGATCGCTCCATTCGGTTCCGTCCTGCTCTGGTGTTTAAAGAGTACCATGTTCACATGTTCCTGAATGTGTTCAGCGACGTCCTGGCGGAACACAACTAGAACGCTGCCCCGGGACCCGTCCACGCTGGACTGGGCCAAAACATCAACATAGGGCCGAGACCAACTGGGGACGCGGTGTAGGAGAGAGGAAGCACGAGAGTCTTAACCTAGAACAGAGGTTCACACAGTAACGCATACACTTTAAAGGGATGCTACGGGATTTTGGCAATGAAGCCCTTTTTTTCTCCTTTTCCCCAGAGTCAGATGATACTGGTGGATACCATTTTTTATGTTGTCTGTGTGCATTTTGAAAGAAGTTGCTAACTAGCGCAATTGCTAACTAGCGCAATTGCTAACTAGCGCAATTGCTGACTAGCGCAATTGCTGACTAGCGCAATGACTGGAAACGTTGGCTCGTGAAACTACCTCTAACTTTCTTCAACCTGGACACAGAGACATACAACTGGTATCCAGGAGTTTATCTGTCTTTGGGGAAGTAGATAAAGGGCCTCACTGCCACAATCCCGAAGTATCCCTTTAACACACACACTTGAATTTGTCCCATTGCTCATGTGGCAGTCCTAGCATTCCTCATGTCCCAGTAATGTCCTAATGATATGCCTGCAAAAGGCACAAGCACAAAACATAGTCTTATTTTAGATCATATCACACAAACCCTCCCTAACAGATGAAGGCACAGCGGGATATTTGGAAAACAAACACACCTGGCAGGAGTGGTTATCAGCAAGCTAACCGAAACCAGGTTGTAATGATACAAAATGGCCACCGCACGAACAATTATTTATTTTTTTAACCCCTGAGATGATGTTTGGGTTCTGTGGGTCCTCTGAGTGTCCTAGCTCTTTTTTTTTTAAACAGAACAAATTATGTTTCCTTTTTTGGGGTTGAGATAAATCCAAGTCAGACATTTGGGATTTTGTGAAGGAAGAATATTCTATTAGATGATGTAGTGTGTCTGCATGTTGTTGTTCCGGAACTTCCTTTGGGGTTGAAGGAATGGAGAACTGGGTTCCAGGCTCACTGTAACGTCGGGATCTAACAGTCTATATTTTAAACCCCTACTTATTAACACACAACCACACTTACCTACAGATATACCCCATGTTTAAATTGAAGGCAGGTTTTTTCCCAGTCAGGACCGCTAATATAAGATGTATTATATATTGTTGACTTGTTTTAGAGACGTGTATTAGATCATAATTCATCCGGTTTCCTCCTGAAACAACTCATTATTGATGTACAGCACAGGGTGTCGACGTTGTTCTGAATGCCTGTTGTTGTTTGTTTTTTTAAATGTTATGAACAGGTTGAAATAGCAGCAGTAGCACCTAGGAGACGGCTTCAGCATCCAGCACTGTAGAAATATCGCCATGGTGATGATGATGATAATATTGTATAGAGAGCTGGTTCCTGTTAACCCTTAACAACAGTAGAAGCTTTATAATATAGCCATGATGATGATGATGATGATGATGATGACAGTGATGATGATACCTGTCTTGTTAACCAGCCCAATCAGTATTGTATAGAGAGCTGGTTTCCTGTTAACCCTTAACAACAGTAGAAGCATTGCCATGTTTGTTTACATTGTTCCGTGAGGTTAAAGGTTAATTGCAGATCTCTAATTATTGTTGTCTATGAAGCATCCTCTTTATGTATCCTAAAATAAAAACCCAGAATCACATTTTAATTAATTCCCCTGGAGTTTTGTGTGTTCATTGTCATATGGTTCTGTTTTGGCCTTGTCTACAACAATGGAGAGGGGTGTGTGTGTTGTGTTGTGTTGGTTTCAACCAAACATTTATTTAACAGCCCTATTCTTGTTTCATAGGACAACAAAAAGTCAACATATTTAATGTGTTTTAAAAACAGCAGCTTTATTTTTTCTTTATCCGAACCAGGAACTGAGTTCAAACAGTAGCTTGTTGATTGGTTGTTGAGTCAACAATTTGACGAAATAAACGTTCTACAAACGTCATTCTTTACAAACGTCAGTCAATAACTATAAGATCAGAGGTTTCCTCATGAAACGTTTTCACCTGACACAGGGACACTGAGGGTTCATACCAAAACCCAAAACCCTGGATAGAGGGGCTCAGTGTGTTAGACACAGGGACACTGAGGGTTCATACCAAAACCCAAAACCCTGGATAGAGGGGCTCAGTGTGTTAGACACAGGGACACTGAGGGTTCATACCAAACACCCAAAACCCTGGATAGAGGGGCTCAGTGTGTTAGACACAGGGACACTGAGGGTTCATACCAAACCCTGGTTAGAGGGGCCTGGATACCAAAACCCTGGATAGAGGCTCAGTGTGTTAGACACAGGGACACTGAGGGTTCATACCAAAACCCAAAACCCTGGATAGAGGGGCTCAGTGTGTTAGACACAGGGACACTGAGGGTTCATACCAAAACCCTGGATAGAGGGGCTCAGTGTGTTAGACACAGGGACACTGAGGGTTCATACCAAAACCCAAAACCCTGGATAGAGGGGCTCAGTGTGTTAGACACAGGGACACTGAGGGTTCATACCAAAACCCTGGATAGAGGGGCTCAGTGTGTTAGACACAGGGACACTGAAGGATGAAGTGTGTTAGACACAGGGACACTGGGGTTCATACCAAAACCCTGGATAGTCAGAGAGAGGGTTCATCTATAGAAGGACAGAGTTCATACCAAAACCCAAAACCCGGCTGGCTCAGTCCAGGGATACACATCCAAAACCCTGGATGGGGGCTGTGAGAAGGGACACTGAGACGGATAGAGGGGCTATGGTAGTGGGATTACTCAGTGTGTGCCAGGCACTGTAACAGGAGAGTGTGTTAGACACAGGGACACTGAGGGTATCCATCCAATGGGAGGGGCTCAGCTAGACACAGGGACACTGACAGTGGATAGAGGGGCTCAGAGTGTAGACACAGGGACACTGAGGGTATACCAAACCAATGGGAGGGGAGCTGAGGGTTCATACCAAACCCTGGATAGACAGTGGGAGGGGGAGTGAGGGGCTAGGTTATCCATCCAATGGGAGGGGAGCTAGTAGACAGTGGGAGGGGGCTCAGTGTAGGTTATCCATCCAATGGGAGGGGAGCTAGTAGACAGTGGGAGGGGTGAGTAGTGAGGTTATCCATCCAATGGGAGGGGAGCTAGTAGACAGTGGGAGGGCCAGTCCAGATAGGTTTCCATTCAATGGGATGTTTAGGTTTTCTTTTCTTAATCAGTTATCCATCCAATGGGAGGGGAGCTAGTAGACAGTGGGAGGGGTGAATATTACTGTTTGTCCTCCAGGTTATCCATCCAATGGGAAGGGGGGAGCTAGTAGACAGTGGGAGGGGGAGTGTAGGTTATTTATCCAATGGGAGGGGAGCTAGTAGACAGTGGGAGGGGAGTGTAGGTTATTTATCCAATGGGAGGGGAGCTAGTAGACAGTGGGAGGGGGAGTGTAGGTTATTCATCCAATGGGAGGGAGCTAGTAGACAGTGGGAGGGGGAGTGTAGGTTGTCCATCCAATGGGAGGGAGCTAGTAGACAGTGGGAGGGGGAGTGGTTATTCATCCAATGGGAGGGGGAGCTAGTAGACAGTGGGAGGGGGAGTGTAGGTTATTCATCCAATGGGAGGGGAGCTAGTAGACAGTGGGAGGGGGAGTGTAGGTTATTCATCCAATGGGAGGGGAGCTAGTAGACAGTGGGAGGGGAGGGAGGGGAGCTGTAGGTTATTCATCCAATGGGAGGGAGCTAGTAGACAGTGGGAGGGGGGGTGTAGGTTATTCATCCAATGGGATGGGAGCTAGTAGACAGTGGGAGGGGAGTGTAGGTTATCCATCCAATGGGAAGGGAGCTAGTAGACAGTGGGAGGGGAGTGTAGGTTATTCATCCAATGGGAGGGGAGCTAGTAGACAGTGGGAGGGGAGTGTAGGTTATCCATCCAATGGGAGGGGAGCTAGTAGACAGTGGGAGGGGGAGTGTAGGTTATTCATCCAATGGGAGGGGAGCTAGTAGACAGTGGGAGGGGGAGTGTAGGTTATCCATCCAATGGGAGGGGAGCTAGTAGACAGTGGGAGGGGGAGTGTAGGTTATCCATCCAATGGGAGGGGAGCTAGTAGACAGTGGGAGGGGGAGTGTAGGTTATCCATCCAATGGGAGGGGAGCTAGTAGACAGTGGGAGGGGGAGTGTAGGTTATCCATCCAATGGGAGGAGCTAGTAGACAGTGGGAGGGGGAGTGGTTATTTATCCAATGGGAGGGGAGCTAGTAGACAGTGGGAGGGGGAGTGTAGGTTATTCCATCCAATGGGAGGGGAGCTAGTAGACAGTGGGAGGGGGAGTGTAGGTTATCCATCCAATGGGAGGGAGCTAGTAGACAGTGGGAGGGGGAGTGTAGGTTATTCATCCAATGGGAGGGGAGCTAGTAGACAGTGGGAGGGGAGTGTAGGTTATTCATCCAATGGGAGGGGAGCTAGTAGACAGTGGGAGGGGGGAGTGTAGGTTATTCATCCAATGGGAGGGGAGCTAGTAGACAGTGGGAGGGGGAGTGTAGGTTATTCATCCAATGGGAGGGGAGCTAGTAGACAGTGGGAGGGGGAGTGTAGGTTATTCATCCAATGGGAGGGGAGCTAGTAGACAGTGGGAGGGGGAGTATAGGTTATTTATCCAATGGGAGGGGAGCTAGTAGACAGTGGGAGGGGGAGTGTAGGTTATTCATCCAATGGGAGGGGAGCTAGTAGACAGTGGGAGGGGGAGTGTAGGTTATTCATCCAATGGGAGGGGAGCTAGTAGACAGTGGGAGGGGGAGTGTAGGTTATTTATCCAATGGGAGGGGAGCTAGTAGACAGTGGGAGGGGGAGTGTAGGTTATTCATCCAATGGGAGGGAGCTATTGGGAGGGGGAGTGTAGGTTATTCATCCAATGGGAGGGGAGCTAGTAGACAGTGGGAGGGGAGTGTAGGTTATTCATCCAATGGGAGGGGAGCCCCAGGGGACCAATTTATCCAATGGGAGGGAGCCAGTAGACAAGCCCAATGGGAGGGGGAGCTCAGTGTACTGTCTTGAGATATCCATAGACTCCAGGACTTGTTATTGTCCCAACACAGTCATTACTGTCTCCTCTCTGCCGAGTCCTTTATATGTCACTCCTATACAAGCCCCTCTCCACCTCCCAGTAACAGAGCCCAGTCAGACCCTCTCCACCTCCCAGTAACAGAGCCCAGTCAGACCCTCTCCACCTCCCAGTAACAGCACCCAGTCAGACCCTCTCCCACCTCCCAGTAACAGAGCCCAGTCAAACCCTCTCCACCTCCCAGTAACAGCACCCAGTCAGACCCTCTCCACCTCCCAGTAACAGAGCCCAGTCAGACCCTCTCCACTCCTCCCCTCCTAGTAACAGCGCCCAGTCAGACCCTCTCCACCTCCCAGTAACAGAGCCCAGTCAGACCCTCTCCACCTCCCAGTAACAGCACCCAGTCAGACCCTCTCCACCTCCCAGTAACAGCACCCAGTCAGACCCTCTCCACCTCCCAGTAACAGTAGCCCAGTCAGACCCTCTCCACCTCCCAGTAACAGCACCCAGTCAGACCCTCTCCACCTCCCACCTCCCAGTAACAGCACCCAGTCAGACCCTCTCCACTCCCAGTAACAGCACCCAGTCAGACCCTCTCCACCTCCCAGTAACAGCACCAGACCCTCCCACCTCCCAGTAACAGCGCCCAGTCAGACCCTCTCCCACTCCCAGTAACAGCGCCCAGTCAGACCCTCTCCACCTCCCAGTAACAGCACCCAGTCAGACCCTCTCCACCTCCCAGTAACAGCGCCCAGTCAGACCCTCTCCACCTCCCAGTAACAGCGCCCAGTCAGACCCTCTCCACCTCCCAGTAACAGCGCCCAGTCAGACCCTCTCCACCTCCCAGTAACAGAGCCCAGTCAGACCCTCTCCACCTCCCAGTAACAGCGCCCAGTCAGACCCTCTCCACCTCCCAGTAACAGGAAACCACTGTGAGCTGACCACCGTCCCCTACAGGTTGCTACAGTCACCCCACACCAGCATGCAGCTCTGTTGTCTGTCTACTTTCTCATTTACAGCTGAGAACAAAACCCATCAACAGCCAAGACTTCTCTACTGATAACAGACTAGATCAAACCCATTAACAACCAAGACTTCTCTACTGATAACATACTAGATCAAACCCATCAACAGCCAAGACTTCTCTACTGATAACAGACTAAGATCAAACCCATCAACAGCCAAGACTTCTCTACCAATAACAGACTAGATCAAACCCATTAAACAGCCAAGACTTCTCTACTGATAACAGACTAGATCAAACCCATCAACAACCAAAGACTTCTCTACTGATAACAGACTAGATCAACCCATCAACAGCCAAGACTTCTCTACCAATAACAGACTAGATCAAACCCATTAAACAGCCAAGACTTCTCTACTGATAACAGACTAGATCAAACCCATCAACAGCCAAGACTTCTCTACTGATAACATACTAGATCAAACCCATCAACAGCCAAGACTTCTCTACTGATAACAGACTAGATCAAACCCATCAACAGCCAAGACTTCTCTACTGATAAGCAGACTATATCAAACCCATCAACAGCCAAGACTTCTCTACCGATAACAGACTAGAATCAAACCCATCAACAGCCAAGACTTCTCTACCAATAACAGACTAGATCAAACCCATTAAACAGCCAAGACTTCTCTACTGATAACAGACTAGGATCAAACCAATCAACAGCCAAGACTTCTCTACTGATAACATACTAGATCAAACCCATCAACAGCCAAGACTTCTCTACCGATAACAGACTAGATCAAACCCATCAACAGCCAAGACTTCTCTACCAATAACAGACTAGATCAAACCCATTAAACAGCCAAGACTTCTCTACCAATAACAGACTAGATCAAACCCATTAAACAGCCAAGACTTCTCTACTGATAACAGACTAGATCAAACCCATCAACAGCCAAGACTTCTCTACCGATAACAGACTAGATCAAAACCCATCAACAGCCAAGACTTCTCTACTGATAACAGACTAGATCAAACCCATCAACAGCCAAGACTTCTCTACTGATAACAGACTAGATCAAACCCATCAACAGCCAAGACTTCTCTACTGATAACAGACTATATCAAAGCCAAGACTTCTCTACTGATAACAGACTAGATCAAACCCATCAACAGCCAAGACTTCTCTACTGATAACATACTAGATCAAACCCATCAACAGCCAAGACTTCTCTACTGATAACAGACTAGATCAACCCATTAAACAGCCAAGACTTCTCTACTGATAACAGACTAGATCAACCCATCAACAGCCAAGACTCCTCTACTGATAACAGACTAGATCAAACCCATCAACAGCCAAGACTTCTCTACTGATAACAGACTAGATCAAACCCATTAACAGCCAAGACTTCTCTACTGATAACAGACTAGATCAAACCCATCAACAGCCAAGACTTCTACTGATAACAGACTAGATCAAACCCATCAACAGCCAAGACTTCTCTACTGATAACAGACTAGATCAAACCCATTAACAGCCAAGACTTCTCTACTGATAACAGACTAGATCAAACCCATTAAACAGCCAAGACTTCTCTACTGATAACAGACTAGATCAAACCCATTAAACAGCCAAGACTTCTCTACTGATAACAGACTAGATCAAACCCATTAACAACCAAGACTTCTCACTGATAACAGACTAGATCAAACCCATTAACAGCCAAGACTTCTCTACTGATAACATACTAGATCAAACCCATCAACAGCAAAGACTTCTCTACTGATTACAGACTAGATCAAACCCATTAACAGCCAAGACTTCTCTACTGATAACATACTAGATCAAACCCATCAACAGCAAAGACTTCTCTACTGATAACAGACTAGATCAAACCCATTAACAGCCAAGACTTCTCTACCAATAACAGACTAGATCAAACCTTTTAACAGCCAAGACTTCTAATGATAACAGACTATATCAAACCCATCAACAGCCAAGACTTCTCTACCGATAACAGACTAGATCAAACCCATCAACAGCCAAGACTTCTCTACCAATAACAGACTAGATCAAACCCATTAAAACAGCCAAGACTTCTCTACCAATAACAGACTAGATCAAACCCATTAAACAGCCAAGACTTCTCTACTGATAACAGACTAGATCAAACCCATCAACAGCCAAGACTTCTCTACCGATAACAGACTAGATCAAACCCATCAACAGCCAAGACTTCTCTACTGATAACAGACTAGATCAAACCATCAACAGCCAAGACTTCTCTACTGATAACAGACTAGATCAAACCCATCAACAGCCAAGACTTCTCTACTGATAACAGACTATATCAAAGCCAAGACTTCTCTACTGATAACAGACTAGATCAAACCCATCAACAGCCAAGACTTCTCTACTGATAACATACTAGATCAAACCCATCAACAGCCAAGACTTCTCTACTGATAACAGACTAGATCAAACCCATTAAACAGCCAAGACTTCTCTGCTGATAACAGACTAGATCAAACCCATCAACAGCCAAGACTTCTACTGATAACAGACTAGATCAAACCCATCAACAGCCAAGACTTCTCTACTGATAACAGACTAGATCAAACCCATTAACAGCCAAGACTTCTCTACTGATAACAGACTAGATCAAACCCATCAACAGCCAAGACTTCTCTACTGATAACAGACTAGATCAAACCCATCAACAGCCAAGACTTCTCTACTGATAACAGACTAGATCAAACCCATTAACAGCCAAGACTTCTACTGATAACAGACTAGATCAAACCCATTAAACAGCCAAGACTTCTCTACTGATAACAGACTAGATCAAACCCATTAAACAGCCAAGACTTCTCTACTGATAACAGACTAGATCAAACCATTAACAACCAAGACTTCTACTGATAACAGACTAGATCAAACCCATTAACAGCCAAGACTTCTCTACTGATAACATACTAGATCAAACCCATCAACAGCAAAGACTTCTCTACTGATTACAGACTAGATCAAACCCATTAACAGCCAAGACTTCTACTGATAACATACTAGATCAAACCCATCAACAGCAAAGACTTCTACTGATAACAGATTAGATCAAACCCATTAAACAGCCAAGACTTCTCTACCAATAACAGACTAGATCAAACCCATTAAACAGCCAAGACTTCTCTACTGATAACAGACTAGATCAAACCCATTAAACCAGCCAAGACTTCTCTACTGATAACAACTAGATCAAACCCATTAACAACCAAGACTTCTCTACTGATAACAGACTAGATCAAACCCATTAACAGCCAAGACTTCTCTACTGATAACGACTAGATCAAACCCATTAACAGCCAAGACTTCTCTAATGATAACAGACTATATCAAACCCATCAACAGCCAAGACTTCTCTACCAATAACAGACTAGATCAAACCTTTTACCAGCCAAGACTTCTCTACTGATAACAGACTATATCAAACCCATCAACAGCCAAGACTTCTCTACCAATAACAGACTAGATCAAACCATTAACAGCCAAGACTTCTCCTACCGATAACAGACTAGATCAAACCCATCAACAGCCAGACTTCTACCAATAACAGACTAGTTCAAACCTTTAACAGCCAGACTTCTCTGATAACAGACTAGATCAAACCCGCTAACAGCCAAGACTTCTACTGGATAACAGACTAGATCAAACCCATTAACAGCCAAGACTTCTCTACTGATAACAGACTAGATCAAACCCATCAACAGCCAAGACTTCTCTACTGATAACAGACTAGATCAAACCCATCAACAGCCAAAGACTTCTCTACTGATAACAGACTAGATCAAACTCCATTAAACAGCCAAGACTTCTCTACTGATAACAGACTAGATCAAACCCATTAACAACCAAGACTTCTACTGATAACAGACTAGATCAAACCCATTAACAGCCAAGACTTCTCTACTGGGATAACAGACTAGATCAAACCCATCAGCAGCCAAGACTTCTCTACTGATAACAGACTAGATCAAACCCATCAACAGCCAAGACTTCTCTACTGATAACAGACTATATCAAACCCATCAACAGCCAAGACTTCTCTACCGATAACAGACTAGATCAAACCCATCAACGGCCAAGACTTCTCTACCAATAACAGACTAGATCAAACCCATTAAACAGCCAAGACTTCTCTACTGATAACAGACTAGATCAAACCCATCAACAGCCAAGACTTCTCTACTGATAACATACTAGATCAAACCCATCAACAGCCAAGACTTCTCTACCGATAACAGACTAGATCAAACCCATCAACAGCCAAGACTTCTCTACCAATAACAGACTAGATCAAACCCATTAAACAGCCAAGACTTCTCTACCAATAACAGACTAGATCAAACCCATTAAACAGCCAAGACTTCTCTACTGATAACAGACTAGATCAAACCCATCAACAGCCAAGACTTCTCTACCGATAACAGACTAGATCAAACCATCAACAGCCAAGACTTCTCTACTGATAACAGACTAGATCAAACCCATCAACAGCCAAGACTTCTACTGATAACAGACTAGATCAAACCCATCAACAGCCAAGACTTCTCTACTGATAACAGATATATCAAAGCCAAGACTTCTCTACTGATAACAGACTAGATCAAAACCCATCAACAGCCAAGACTTCTCTACTGATAACATACTAGATCAAACCCATCAACAGCCAAGACTTCTACTGATAACAGACTAGATCAAACCCATTAAACAGCCAAGACTTCTCTACTGATAACAGACTAGATCAAACTCCATCAACAGCCAAGACTTCTCTACTGATAACAGACTAGATCAAACCCATCAACAGCCAAGACTTCTCTACTGATAACAGACTAGATCAAACCCATTAACAGCCAAGACTTCTCTACTGATAACAGACTAGATCAAACCCATCAACAGCCAAGACTTCTACTGATAACAGACTAGATCAAACCCATCAACAGCCAAGACTCCTCTACTGATAACAGACTAGATCAAACCCATCAACAGCCAAGACTTCTCTACTGATAACAGACTAGATCAAACCCATTAACAGCCAAGACTTCTCTACTGATAACAGACTGATCAAACCCATCAACAGCCAAGACTTCTCTACTGATAACAGACTAGATCAAACCCATCAACAGCCAAGACTTCTACTGATAACAGACTAGATCAAACCCATTAACAGCCAAGACTTCTACTGATAACAGACTGATCAAACCCATTAAACAGCCAAGACTTCTCTACTGATAACAGACTAGATCAAAACCCATTAAACAGCCAAGACTTCTCTACTGATAACAGACTAGATCAAACCCATTAACAACCAAGACTTCCTCTACTGATAACAATTCGGTCGACCATTAACTAATTAGACTTCTCTATGATAACATACCCAGATCAAACCCATCCGCAGCAAAGACTTCTCTACTGATTACAGACCTTCCTGCGATCAAACCCATTAACCTTAAGACTTCTCTACTGATAACATACTAGATCAAACCATCAACAGCAAAGACTTCTCTACTGATAACAGACTAGTCAAACCATTAACAGCCAAAGACTTCTCTACCAATAACAGACTAGATCAAACCTTTTAACATAGGAACTTCTCTAATGATAACAGACTATATCAAACCCTCAACAGCCAAGACTTCTCTACCGATAACAGACTAGATCAAACCCATCAACGTGGGCTTCTCTACAGCCATAGACTAGATCAAACCCATTAAACAGCCAAGACTTCTCTACCAATAACAGATAGATCAGCCCATTAAACAGCCAAGACTTCTCTACTGATAACAGACTAGATCAAACCCATCAACAGCCAAGACTTCTCTACCGATAACAGACTAGATCAAACCCATCAACAGCCAAGACTTCTCTACTGATAACAGACTAGATCAAACCCATCAACAGCCAAGACTTCTCTACTGATAACAGACTAGATCAAACCCATCAACAGCCAAGACTTCTCTACTGATAACAGACTATATCAAAGCCAAGACTTCTCTACTGATAACAGACTAGATCAAACCCATCAACAGCCAAGACTTCTCTACTGATAACATACTAGATCAAACCCATCAACAGCCAAGACTTCTCTACTGATAACAGACTAGATCAAACCCATTAAACAGCCAAGACTTCTCTACTGATAACAGACTAGATCAAACCCATCAACAGCCAAGACTTCTCTACTGATAACAGACTAGATCAAACCCATCAACAGCCAAGACTTCTCTACTGATAACAGACTAGATCAAACCCATTAACAGCCAAGACTTCTCTACTGATAACAGACTAGATCAAACCCATCAACAGCCAAGACTTCTCTACTGATAACAGACTAGATCAAACCCATCAACAGCCAAGACTTCTCTACTGATAACAGACTAGATCAAACCCATTAACAGCCAAGACTTCTCTACTGATAACAGACTAGATCAAACCCATTAAACAGCCAAGACTTCTCTACTGATAACAGACTAGATCAAACCCATTAAACAGCCAAGACTTCTCTACTGATAACAGACTAGATCAAACCCATTAAACAGCCAAGACTTCTCTACTGATAACAGACTAGATCAAACCCATCAACAGCAAAGACTTCTCTACTGATTACAGACTAGATCAAACCCATTAACAGCCAAGACTTCTCTACTGATAACATACTAGATCAAACCCATCAACAGCAAAGACTTCTCTACTGATAACAGATTAGATCAAACCCATTAAACAGCCAAGACTTCTCTACCAATAACAGACTAGATCAAACCCATTAAACAGCCAAGACTTCTCTACTGATAACAGACTAGATCAAACCCATTAAACAGCCAAGACTTCTCTACTGATAACAGACTAGATCAAACCCATTAACAACCAAGACTTCTCTACTGATAACAGACTAGATCAAACCCATTAACAGCCAAGACTTCTCTACTGATAACAGACTAGATCAAACCCATTAACAGCCAAGACTTCTCTAATGATAACAGACTATATCAAACCCATCAACAGCCAAGACTTCTCTACCAATAACAGACTAGATCAAACCTTTTAACAGCCAAGACTTCTCTACTGATAACAGACTATATCAAACCCATCAACAGCCAAGACTTCTCTACCAATAACAGACTAGATCAAACCCATTAACAGCCAAGACTTCTCTACCGATAACAGACTAGATCAAACCCATCAACAGCCAAGACTTCTCTACCAATAACAGACTAGTTCAAACCTTTTAACAGCCAAGACTTCTCTACTGATAACAGACTAGATCAAACCCATTAACAGCCAAGACTTCTCTACTGATAACAGACTAGATCAAACCCATTAACAGCCAAGACTTCTCTACTGATAACAGACTAGATCAAACCCATTAACAACCAAGACTTCTCTACTGATAACAGACTAGATCAAACCCATTAACAGCCAAGACTTCTCTACTGATAACAGACTAGATCAAACCCATCAACAGCCAAGACTTCTCTACTGATAACAGACTAGATCAAACCCATCAACAGCCAAGACTTCTCTACTGATAACAGACTATATCAAACCCATCAACAGCCAAGACTTCTCTACCGATAACAGACTAGATCAAACCCATCAACGGCCAAGACTTCTCTACCAATAACAGACTAGATCAAACCCATTAAACAGCCAAGACTTCTCTACTGATAACAGACTAGATCAAACCCATCAACAGCCAAGACTTCTCTACTGATAACATACTAGATCAAACCCATCAACAGCCAAGACTTCTCTACCGATAACAGACTAGATCAAACCCATCAACAGCCAAGACTTCTCTACCAATAACAGACTAGATCAAACCCATTAAACAGCCAAGACTTCTCTACCAATAACAGACTAGATCAAACCCATTAAACAGCCAAGACTTCTCTACTGATAACAGACTAGATCAAACCCATCAACAGCCAAGACTTCTCTACCGATAACAGACTAGATCAAACCCATCAACAGCCAAGACTTCTCTACTGATAACAGACTAGATCAAACCCATCAACAGCCAAGACTTCTCTACTGATAACAGACTAGATCAAACCCATCAACAGCCAAGACTTCTCTACTGATAACAGACTATATCAAAGCCAAGACTTCTCTACTGATAACAGACTAGATCAAACCCATCAACAGCCAAGACTTCTCTACTGATAACATACTAGATCAAACCCATCAACAGCCAAGACTTCTCTACTGATAACAGACTAGATCAAACCCATTAAACAGCCAAGACTTCTCTACTGATAACAGACTAGATCAAACCCATCAACAGCCAAGACTTCTCTACTGATAACAGACTAGATCAAACCCATCAACAGCCAAGACTTCTCTACTGATAACAGACTAGATCAAACCCATTAACAGCCAAGACTTCTCTACTGATAACAGACTAGATCAAACCCATCAACAGCCAAGACTTCTCTACTGATAACAGACTAGATCAAACCCATCAACAGCCAAGACGTCTCTACTGATAACAGACTATATCAAACCCATTAAACAGCCAAGACTTCTCTACTGATAACAGACTAGATCAAACCCATTAAACAGCCAAGACTTCTCTACTGATAACAGACTAGATCAAACCCATTAAACAGCCAAGACTTCTCTACTGATAACAGACTAGATCAAACCCATTAACAGCCAAGACTTCTCTACTGATAACATACTAGATCAAACCCATCAACAGCAAAGACTTATCTACTGATAACAGACTAGATCAAACCCATTAACAGCCAAGACTTCTCTACCAATAACAGACTAGATCAAACCTTTTAACAGCCAAGACTTCTCTACTGATTACAGACTAGATCAAACCCATTAACAGCCAAGACTTCTCTACTGATAACATACTAGATCAAACCCATCAACAGCCAAGACTTCTCTGCTGATAACAGACTAGATCAAACCCATTAACAACCAAGACTTCTCTACTGATAACAGACTAGATCAAACCCATCAACAGCCAAGACTTCTCTACTGATAACATACTAGATCAAACCCATTAACAGCAAAGACTTCACGCTACAGATAACAGACTAGATCAAACCCATCAACAGCCAAGACTTCTCTACTGATAACAGACTAGATCAAACCCATCAACAGCCAAGACTTCTCTACTGATAACAGACTAGATCAAACCCATCAACAGCCAAGACTTCTCTATCAATAACAGACTAGATCAAACCCATCAACAGCAAAGACTTCTCTACTGATAACAGACTAGATCAAACCCATTAACAGCCAAGACTTCTCTACTGATAACAGACTAGATCAAACCCATTAACAGCCAAGACTTCTCTACTGATAACATACTAGATCAAACCCATTAACAGCCAAGACTTCTCTACTGATAACAGACTAGATCAAACCCATCAACAGCCAAGACTTCTCTACTGATAACAGACTAGATCAAACCCATCAACAGCCAAGACCTCTCTACTGATAACAGACTAGATCAAACCCATCAACAGCCAAGACTTCTCTACTGATAACAGACTAGATCAAACCCATCAACAGCCAAGACTTCTCTACCAATAACAGACTAGATCAAACCTTTTAACAGCCAAGACTTCTCTACTGATAACAGACTATATCAAACCCATCAACAGCCAAGACTTCTCTACCAATAACAGACTAGATCAAACCCATTAACAGCCAAGACTTCTCTACTGATAACAGACTATATCAAACCCATCAACAGCCAAGACTTCTCTACTGATAACAGACTATATCAAACCCATCAACAGCCAAGACTTCTCTACTGATAACAGACTAGATCAAACCCATTAACAGCCAAGACTTCTCTACTGATAACAGACTAGATCAAACCCATCAACAGCCAAGACTCTACTGATTCTGTCTCTCAGGTGATAAGACACAAGAACAACATGTTAAACATTTATTTATATTGATCAACTAGAAATAAAATCCAGGCCGTAATGAATGAATTTGTAAAGCTGACAGACCAGTAGGCAGTGTCACATCTCCATTCTAAATAGAGATTTATGCTGTTAAGAATTAATTCAAATGTTTTACATACCTGGTACATGAGAAGATATTTTCCATTTCCAATACCTCCCATTTCCAACACCTCCCAGTACACCTCCCAATTGAAAACGCACCTCCCAGTACACCTCCCAATTGAAAAGGCACCTACCAATTGAAAACGCACCTCCCAATTGAAAAGGCACCTCCCAATTGAAAAGGCACCTCCCATTTGAAAAGGCACCTCCCATTTGAAAAGGCACCTCCCATTTGAAAACGCACCTCCCATTTGAAAAGGCACCTTCCATTTGAAAAGGCACCTCCCATTTGAAAAGGCACCTCCCATTTGAAAAGGCACCTGCCATTTGAAAAGGCACCTCCCATTTGAAAAGGCACCTCCCATTTGAAAAGGCACCTCCCATTTGAAAAGGCACCTCCCATTTGAAAAGGAACCTCCCAATTGAAAAGGCACCTCCCAATTGAAAAGGCACCTCCCAATTGAAAAGGCACCTCCCAATTGAAAAGGCACCTCCCATTTGAAAAGGCACCTCCCATTTGAAAAGGCACCTCCCATTTGAAAAGGCACCTCCCATTTGAAAAGGCACCTCCCATTTGAAGGCACCTCCCATTTGAAGGCACCTCCCATTTGAAAAGGCACCTCCCATTTGAAAAGGCACCTCCCAATTGAAAAGGCACCTCCCAATTGAAAAGGCACCTCCCAATTGAAAAGGCACCTCCCAATTGAAAAGGCACCTCCCATTTGAAAAGGCACCTCCCATTTGAAAAGGCACCTCCC
>NW_027011881.1:0-21806 GCF_036934945.1 Oncorhynchus masou masou | reverse complement strand
ACTCATGATTCTCAAAGAGCATATTGCATCAGCAAAACTCAACCTGTGCTCTGTGACTGATGTCACTGGCACAATACTGTAAGGGAACACCTCTTTAATGATGTTAGTTTGACTTAGTTTCTCACACCAGAGGGTCCTGTTATCACCTGTATACAAGGCTCTGGAACAATGAGGTCCAAAACTCTAAGGAATTCCACCAATTAAAGGTGTTAGAGACACACAAACGGACCCAATAAGGCCCCAATAGAGCATAAACATTCAAAGTGACCTGATCTGAAACTCGGCATCCTGTGTGGAAAATAAGCATCTTAATCAACATTCCAAGACGAACGTTACTCTTGAACCGAGGCCGAGGGTGACACTGACTTTGAAGTACCAGGCAGGGCTACGCCATTGTGAGAGCATGAGAATGACTCACCTCTGCTACACATTTGACATTTCAATCATTTAGCAGATGGGGGGGGGTCGATTTCTGAGGAGAGATTTCCGTTTAGCCACTCTACCATAAAGGCCTGATTGTTGGAGTGCTGCAGAGATGGTTGTCCTTTTGGAAGGTTCTCCCATCTCCACAGAGAAACTCTGGAGCTCTGTCAGACTTACTTTTGGGTTCTTGGCCACCTCCCTGGTAGAGACCCTTCTCCCCTGATTGCTCAGTTTGGCTGGGCGGCCAGCTCTAGGAAGAGGTCTTGGTGGTTCCAAACCTTTTCCATTTCAGCATGATAGAGGCAACTGTGTTCTTGGGGACCGTATATGCTGCAGAAATGTTTTGGTACCCTTCCCCAGATCGGTACCTTGACACAATCCTGTCTCTGAGCTCTACAGACAATTCCTTCGACCTCATGGCTTGGTATTTGCTCTAACATGCACTGTCAACTGTGGGACCTTATGTAGAAAGTTTGCCTTTCTAAATCATGTCAAATCAATTGAATTTCCACATGTGGAATCCAATCAAGTTGTAGAAACATTTCAAGGATGTTCAATAGAAACAGGATGAAACTGAGCTCAATTTCGAGTCTCATAGCCTAGGGTCTGAAAACTTATGTAAATAAGCTATTCAGTTTTTTAGCAAATTTCTGAAAACTTATTTTCACTTTGTCATTATGGGGTATTGTGTGTAGATTGATGAGGAAAAACATTAATTTAATACATTTTTGAATAAGCTTGTACCATAACAAAATCTAGCACATATTTAACCCCTTTTTTTGCATTGTCACAAAACTGGGGGTAGTAGAACAAAACGGAAAACCCATGGTGTTCATGAGAATCTTTCCTTTTCACATTAGTTTGTAGCCCAAACGGTTGGCACATTGACGGTACCAACTTCAGACAAGTCCCCTGGGGTTTGTGAGGGTCGTAGAGCAAAGCGGTCATTATAAATTTGTAGGCCAAACAGTCCGGACACTACAGACTTTTTTTGCGAGAAGATTTTCGGGATGTCTCATGGTCTGTCAAATACCGCTGTTCACCGCAGCTGTTGAAGACCGCCATGGGCGGATGCGGTGGATTGAAACGCAGCCCATGCAGACATATCTAGTTTAAACTGATGGATTTTGATGGGGATTTTTTAATTATGTTTCTTACATTGTCGCACCGGTGCTACACTAGACTCTAGGGGATTTAATCAAGATAGGTTTTCAGAGTAGGTTTTCAGAGTACACCTCCCCTAACCTCATTTAAGTCAAAATCCTACACCCCCCTCTATGGGTTAGGGTTAGGGTTAGACAGATAACAAGTAATTTTCATAAATACACAACTGAACTTGTATTTTTTTATATGGCCTCTCTCAGATTTCATGAGGCATGATCCAGGATCAACACTGATAGATGTCCAGTCCAGAATCAACACTGATATATGAAGATCCAGGATCAACAACAATATAATATGATGCAGGATTAACCCAGATATAATATGATGCAGGATTAACCCAGATATAATATGATGCAGGATTAACCCAGATATAATATGATGATGCAGGATTAACCCAGATACAGTACCTTGCGAAAGTATTCGGCCGTCTAGAACTTTGCGACCTTTTGCCACATTTCAGGCTTCAAACATAAAGATATAAAACTGTATTTTTTTGTGAAGAATCAACAAGAAGTGGGACACAATCATGAAGTGGAACGACATTTGCCAAATGGAGGGCGAGGGAGAGCTTTGAATGCATCTCTGTGTGTGGAGTAAAGCTGGTCTAGAGGTTTTTTTTACTCTGGTTGCACATTTAACATTTTGATAGAAATGAGGTAAAACTGATTCAATTTTCTCTGCTTTGAAGTCCCCGGCTACTAGGAGCACTGCCTCTGGGTGAGCGTTTTCTTGTTTGCTTATAGTGGAATTCAGCTCATTCAATGCTATCTTGGTGCCAGCCTCTGACTGTGGTGGTACGTAAACAGCTAAAAAGAATATAGACGAAAACACTCTCGGCAGGTAATGTGGTCTGCAGCTTATCATGAGAAACTACCTCAGGCGAGCAATGGCTTGAGACTTCCTTACATATTGCGCACCAGCTGTTGTTCACAAAAATACATCGACCGCCGCCCCTTGTTTTACCAGACGCTACTGTTCTATCCTGCCAATACATCGTATAACTATCCAGCTGTATGTTGATATTGTCGTCGGTCAGCCACGATTCCATGAAGCATAAAATGTTGCAGTTTTTAATGTCCCGTTGGTAGTTTAATCCTCCCAATAACTTGTCCATTTTATTGTCCAAAGATTGCATGTTTGCGAGCAGAATTGAGAGGAGTGGGAGTTTATTCGATTGCCTCTTACTACTCAGAAGGCAGTCCGCCCTCTGGCCTCTCTTCCTCCACCTCCTCGTCATGCAGATCACTGGGGTCGGGGCCTGTTCCCGAGGGAGCCGCATATCATCCACCTCGGGCTCGTGAGAGTCGTGAAAGAAGAAAAAGGATTCTGCTAGTCCGTGGTGAGTAATCGAAGTCCTGATGTCTAGAAGTTATTTTCGGTCATAAGAGATGGTAGCGGCAACATTATGTACAAAAATAGTTTAAAAAATAAGTCACAAACAACGCAGATAAACAAACAAAAAAACACAAACTTTAGAAGTATAGAACCAAAATAATAAAATATGCTTTACTGTCCCAATAATTACGGAGGGCACTGTATGTAACCCATTTCAACTAAATGTGGCCTTCAGACATCACTATTAATAGAACCCCATAGGAATGCATTACGTCCAGCATAGAGAGATGTAACCCATTTTAATAACTAAATGCCTTTATGATGGGACCATTTAGCCTATGCAGAAAGCAAGTAAAGGTCTTAATGAATATATCTAGTTCTATTGCAGATTTAACCAGTTTTCCAAAATGGCCACCAACCATCTTTATCGGTTCTAATTGGTAGGATTTACATGGCTATATCTCCATAAGTAAGTGGTACGTAAAGCCAAATGACAGTTTAACTTCGCTACATCGTACCCATATGTTATTTAGCAGACACTTTTATTCAAAGTGATTTGGATTGAACCCACTATCCTGGTTTTGCAAGTGCCATGCTCTACCAACTGAGCTACAGAGGACCAGTTACTATCTAATGTCCCTCTTGAGTAATATTAGCAACCTTTCACCCTCAAAATAGTCAGAATTAAGATCAATCAAGAAATCTGTAATTCATTTGGAAGTTTACATCTAGCTAAGGTGTTTGGTGCAGTATTTCTCAAGTTTTAAAAAATTGCATGAAAACTATAGTTAGTGCACTGCAGACAGTAGAGTCATCTGCTGCTGCGCTCATGACTGATTTCTGAGAACATGTCGACAACTCCATCAGCAGGCTGTCAAACTGTAGTAAATAAAGCACAAGCTATATGCTGTTTATCAGTGTGAAAAATCACTAGCTTGCTAGCTTAGTTCCATCTCTGTGTTTGTCAATGACGCTAGCTAGCAGCTAGCAGGAACATTGAACATCTAGGCTGACCAGGTGGTGACCAGATTTCTGAAATTAAAACCGGGGACATTTCCAGTCAATATATCATTAAAATATCCAATGTAGTTATCTATGAAATAAAAAAGGGGGATAATTCAGGTTTCATATATTTAGTCTAACAGGTCCGCTGTGATAGAGAAAACAACTATATTACAGAAACACTACAGACAAGACAGAACTGTCCAATCTGAACAGCCATTCAGTGGTCCTGGTAGTCTGGGTAGACTAAGAGCAGAAGAGAACATGAGCAAAACTGAAAAAACAGACAATAGTATATGTGAAATACTTAACAACATAATAGAGAAATAAGACGATGATGTGATTGGTAACTACAATATAATCTGTATATTTCTCAGAAGAATCTATCTTCTTCAGGATTGCTTCTCCATGAACTCCTGGCAGGGGAGGTTGATGTTTGTCTTCACAATAAGCATGGCCTTGATGGTAGGAACAGTGAACCCATTTCTTGCTGCTGTCCATATATCATTCATTTGGGAGAACACTCTCTCGACTGGTGCATTACTTCCAGGTCAGCACATGACAATAGACGCTAATCTAGCCACGTTAGTGTGTGGGATGTCGTTCTCTTTGAAGTGGATAACCACCGTGCTCCATCTCTGACTAAGTCGTGTCTTCCATTCTTCAAGCGATCCCCCCTTTAGGAACTCTTGCAGGCCAGTAACCTCGTCAAACAATGCATCCTCATTGATGGTCACATTGGGGCATTTTTCCTGCAGTGTGCCTGCTGCCTTCTGGATCTCTTCACACTGAGGTTGCCTTTTTAAAAGGAGACCATGTAAATATTTTAGATTATCTGTGTGCTTTCCCCATGCTTGCAAGTAGTTCACAACCGTAGTGAAGAATGATTGGGATGTTTTGGGAAAGCTCTCTTTAGACATTGCTCCATTTACCTCTAGCTCTCTCAGAAGTCCTCTGACCAAAACTGGAATGAAGTTGTCATCACATCTTGCAGTCAATTTTGCCTCAATGTTTCTCAGAGTTGCAGCTGACTCCACAGCACAGCGGTCCTGGCATTCAAGCATCTTGATCAGGTCACTGAATATGGTCAAGTTTCCATGGACAAAGGCCAGCCAAAGTTAAGTCAGTTGATCTTCAGACATTACTCACAGGACAACAGGGCATTTGTCTTCAGAAAGAAAAAAGGATTTCAATGGCACATACCTTTTCAGCACTCTTTCTAGAGCAGGGAGCATGGACAGCCAGCGAAGATTGCTGTGTCCTAAAATGTTATGGTACTCCTCACAAAAGCTCTTCGGTCTTTCTACTCTGATGGTGAAAATATCCAAATATTTTTGTGAGCATGTACTCAACTTCAAGGGGAATCATATCCAAAGCTGTTCTGGCCGTGTTATGAATGATGTGGGCAGGACAACCTAAGTCAATCACCTCCCGCTGCAGAGCATTTTTTACTGTGGTATGGACATTGACCCTACCCAGCCTATTCAGTCATCCAAAGTTGGTATTAGTGTTGTTGGCAGAGAATGCCAAAACTTTGTTTTGCAGGTTACATTTTTGGATGACCACCAGGACCTCAGCTGCAATGTCCTCTGCTGTTTCTCCTTTCAATTCAACAAAATCATGCAGTTTTGTTTCCACAGATGTGTTGCACCCATATATCTTACAATATCTGACTACTACTGGCAGCAGCTTTACATGTCCATGATTGGACGCATCAATGGACAGGGACACAAATGCAACCTGGTCTAGGTTCTGTGTTACCAAAGTAGTTGCCCATGGTGCTAACATGTTACTCACTATGGCTTCACATTTTGTCCTAGCACATGTAAACTTCGGCTCATAAAGCTTTCGTGTCAGGTGTGCTGTGCAGTCCATAGATCAGTAACTATGATTGTGTCGCATAGTGTGGTATGCAAAGACACCCTCCTGCACAGCTAAACCATATTGTTCTTGGGAAGGCTCTACCTTCTTGAAGAATGTGGTGACAGAGGACATACCAACACGGGCAATCAGACAGGCTTTATGCTTTTTCGTCTGTTGATGTTCTACCACTGCCGTTCTTCCCCCGCTGCCAATTGAAAAAGAGGAATTTCAAAGGGTGCAGTTAACCATTATATCGTCTTGACCTGAGCGTATAAATGGAAATTCTCTCATCATGTTGTCATTAAAATGGCATTTCCGTTTCTTGGAAAGAGCCATTGTACCTCCTCAGTCTGCTCTTCTTCACTCTCCTTGTGTCACTCTTCTAACTCTTAACTTTTTCTTCTCCTCCAATCTTTCTCCTCCTCTTTTCTTCACTCATCTTCCTGCTTTCTTCCTTTCCTCCTTTCCTTCTCTTTACCTTTCCACCTCACTCTTCCACACTATCCTCCCTTCACTCTTTTACTCCCTTAATTTTTCCTTCTCCTTCTCCAATCTTTAATAATAAATAGTACACTATTAGATAAAATACTTTGGTTAACAGATTCCCATTGCTTGCCTCATTTTTGTATTTTATCTATAAAAAAACGGGTTTGCAATAACAAATTGCCAGGCTCTGTAATCATATCTTTACCTTTCCTCCTCTATCTCTTTCACTCTTCTTCTTATCCAGTCTTCCTCCTCTCCACTCTAACAGAAAACTTTATGCTAATGTTATCCATGCAAATTTCAAAATATATTTTCACACTACTTATAATGCCAAACCATTAAAATTGTAATCTACAAATAAATATTCTGATAATTAATTGTGTGTTAATTTAATATAATCATATTTTCAAAATAGCCTGTCCACTGCATGTTTACATGTGAACGTTTTTTAACCTAGCTACGATGACAGTAGCTGGCTAACCTAGCTAGATAACTTAGTCGACATAGCTAATGTTAGCTAAGATAACCTATTTAAAACCTTATAGAGCTGATCATTTATCTATACTGTAGCGACCCGCACAGACAGCTGTGTGTTATGTGTTAGGCTAGGAGGTGGTTGTGTTGTACTGACCAGTACCCGGTGTTCGCGGGGTCCGACATGTCAATCAACCTGCTATCTGCCAATCACGGGAATGCCTGGAATGTTCTGATGCCGGGCATCCTGGTGGTTGGCGGAGTGGCGTGGAGGGGGGTTGGCCAGGGGGGTGGAGCATTGGAAGTTAAGACCAGGTTCAGCCTTTATTCTCTCTCTCTTACGTCTGGGCTTCCCAAGAGAAGGTCACGATTGGCTTGTGGGTTATCTGTCACCTTTTTGGCGTGTGCTACGGCCCAAACAGTAGCCTGTGTAAAGTTGGTTTAATAAACCGTCAATTCGCAAACTCAAGCCTCTGTCTGGACAATTGTTCATTTATGATCTAGTCAGGTCATTACATTGGTGTCAGAAGTAAAAACGTTGATACAAGTTAGCCAGCTAGCTAGCTGACCTATGTGGCTAGCTACCGTAGGTGAGAACGGGGATTGAAAATGCGTCGAGGGAATCCGAAAGTGAAGGTGGAGGTGGGGGACGATTATGGCCAAGGAGGTGCGTGTGAATGGACGTCGGGGGTTCTGTCTGAGGAGATCGACAGGGCGTCGGAGCGCAGAGGCCGCTTGAGGGAGGACGTTAGAGCGATGGCGGCTGAAGCGGGCATGAGTGCTTCGTCGACTGTATTTCGCGCGGATTCTGGTGGGCGGACCGAAGTGGCGACGTCGACGCGGCGTGACGAGGAATCTGGGGCTCAGGATGTAAACAAACATGGCGGTGCCCAGTTCCCGGCTGCGTCCGTATCTATTAAGACCCCGAAGTATTCCGGTAAGGCGGATTGGGAAGCTTTTCATGCTCAGTTTGAACTGTTAGCTCATTTTAGGGGGTGGTCGGATGAAGAAAGGGCACTGCAGTTGGCTTTATGCCTCACGGATGAAGCTCTGGCCTGTTTGATATTGATTAGCCCCGAGGACAGGCATGATTATGGTGCTTTAGTGGGAGCACTGAGGAGGCGCTATGGACAGTGTGTACAGCCCGGGCTACTGCGCTCCGAACTGAGTAATAGACGCAGGCAGCCTGGAGAGCCTCTACGGGTGCTAGCTAATGACATTGAGAGCCTCTCTCGGCGGGCATATGCTCACATGCCCCCTCCGTGCAGAGCGAGCTAGCACGGGACCAGTTCATACGGGCGCTCTCTCCTACGGAGCTGCGCATACAGACCCAGCTGGCTCATCCTGAGTCATTGCAGACAGCCTTGGAGATGGCTTTGGAGAGGGAGCTGGTGTGGGCTGGGGCTTCAGCTGGGGCTTTGGTGGGGGTGCAGGGAGACACACCCTCTGTGCGAGCTGGGGGGCAGAGCAGCCCGGAGCCGGAAAAAACCTGCTTGGGTGGCCGAAATGACAAAACCCATTCGGGCTGTGTCGCTACAGGCGGCACGAAACACAAGCCCTGGTCCCAGGGTCTGCTGGGGTTGTGGCCAGCCAGGCCATCTGCGCCGAGATTGCCCCATGTCCCCCAGAGCTCAGGGAAACGGCTCGGGGTCCGCATAGACCGGGTAGTGTGCGGACCCCTGGCTTTCTATCCCAACCACCATCATCTTCAGGAGGAGCCCACCGGCACAGACGGGGAAGCAAGGCTCCACTTCCCCCAGAAGCAGACGAGGGCAAGCGGATGGAGCCTGTTGTTGTGGTGGGCCGGACCTGTGTTGGGGACTTTGTCATGTCCCTGTCACTGTGGAGGGGTGCCCTGCTCCGCCCTGGTGGACACTGGGTCCACAGTAACCCTGGTGAGGCCAGATATTGTGCCAGGTTGGACTCAGTGTGAGCCTACAACTGTGCAGCTCCACACAGTCACAGGTGAGCTGGCACCCATGAAAGGGAAGGGAATAATGACTCTGACAGTAGGGGGCAGGACTGTGCGTCATCCTGTGTGGGTGGCGGCTGTGCAGGACCCTTGTATCCTGGGGTTGGACTTTCTTAGGAGCACAGGCTGCCAGTTAGACCTAAATAGGGGCACACTGAGCTTCCAGGGAGGGACGGAAGTCACCATGGCTCCCCCTAATGTCACATTCACTCAACCCAACAAACCCTTTACTCCAACAGTTAAAGCAGCAGAGACTCATGGCTGCGCCCCCTCCCCACAGCTGTGTGTGACTTTTCCCCAGTCCCCCTGTCACCTACGGTGGTGTGTTACATTCCCCAGCTACCTCCATGACACAGCCCTCTGTGAGCCCGGGCCGCAACCCCCAGCCCAGCTACCCCAGATGGGAGAGGAGAGGACACTGTCTGCAGTGAGGGAGATATGGGGGAGGAACTGTGTTGGTCTTGACCCCGAGCAGCAGGAACGGTTGTGGCAGTTGCTGTTTGAATTCAGAGACAGCTTTGCGTTGAGTGAGGAAGAGGTGGGTCAGACTCATCTGGTGCAGCATGAGATCGACACAGGTGATGCTCGACCCATCAAGATGCGTCCCCGCCGTATCCCGCTGGCACGCCAGGAGGCGGCAGACAAGGCTGTGTTGGAGATGCAGCGGGCAGACTTCATTGAGCCCTCAGACAGCCCCTGGGCGGCGCCAGTCGTCATGGTTCCGAAGAAGGGGGCAAGCTGAGGTTCTGTGCGGACTACAGGCGGCTGAATGAGGTAACCAGGAAGGACTCATACCCCATACCACGTATCGATGAGTCGCTGGACCTGGTTAGGGGTCCTCCTGGTTCTCCTCACTAGACCTCCGCAGTGGCTACTGGCAGGTGCCCCTCTCCCCAGAGGCCAGAGCCAAAACTGCGTTCTCCACTAACAGAGGACACTGGCAGTTCAAGGTCCTGTGCTTTGGCCTGTGCAACGCTCCAGCTACTTTTGAGCGTTTGATGGACAGGGTGCTGGATGGCATCCCCCGACAGCAGTGTCTGGTATACCTTGATGACATCCTGGCCCATGGCAGCTCCTTCCAGTCAGCCCTGGGGGCGCTATGGCGTGTGCTGGAGAGGGTGGCTGCCGCAGGTCTGAAGCTCCACCCCGAGAAGTGCCACTTCATGAGGAGAGAGGTATCCTTCTTGGGCCACCGAGTGGGGAAGGAGGGGATCAGCACCATGGAGGACAAGGTAGGGGCTGTCAGAGACTGGCCCACCCCCACCGACCAGCGTCAGCTGAAGAGCTTCCTGGGCCTGGCCTCGTACTACAGGAGGTTTGTACGGGGCTTCTCAAGCGTTGCTGCTCCACTGAACCGCCTGCTCCCGAAGGACAAGGCTTTCACTTGGACAGTGGAGTGTGAGGAGGCGTTCAACACCCTCAAAGTGCACTGATCGGGGCCCCGTGCTCGCCCCCTGACCTCACCTTGCCCTTTATCCTGGACACAGACGTGAGCAATGTGGGCATGGGTGGGGTGCTGGCCCAGGTGGGGCCAGAGGGGGAGAGAGTGGTGGCGTACTTCAGCAAAACATTTGACAAACATGAGCGCCGCTACTGTGTCACCCGGCGGGAGCTCTTGGCTGTTGTGGCTTCCGTCAAACACTTCAAGTACTACCTGGGTGGTCTGCCCTTTACTGTAAGGACTGACCACTCTGCTCTCCAGTGGCTCATGTCTTTCAGAGAGCCAGAGGGGCAGGTGGCACGCTGGTTGGAGGAGCTTCAGCCGTATGACTTCACGGTGGTGCACAGGGCAGGGGCACGCCACTCCAACGCCGACGCCATGTCCCGTCGGCCCTGTACGCCGCCACTGTGAATGGAGAGAGGGACGGGAGAGAGAGCTGCGGGCAGAGGAGGGTGTCTGTGCCACAGTGTGTCGGGCGAGCGGGCCTGTCTGCTGCGAGCTGCAGACTGTCGACGTGGCTGAATGGCGGCAGCAGCAGGGACGGGACACAGACCTACAGCCAGTGCTACAGTGGGTAGAGGCGCAGGTGAGGCCACCATGGGAAGAGGTGACAGCGCTCTCACTCGCGACCAAAGGGTTGTGGTCGAAGTTTGAGAGACTGCGGCTGGCTGATGGCGTGCTACAGCGGGCATGGAAGGAGTCAGCTACGGGAGAGGAGAGGTGGCAGGTGGTGGTCCCAAAAGCATTGCGGGAGGCTGTGCTCCAGAGTACTCATGGGGGGTGGGGACTGGACACTTTGGGGTCACAAAAACACTGCGCCGTCTCCGTCAGGGCTTCTACTGGGGGCAGCACAAGAGGGATGTGGAGGACTTTTGTCGCCGCTGTGACAACTGCACAGCGAGAAAGGGCCCCCAGGCCGCTCTCATGCTCAGCTCCAACAGTTCCCAGTGGGGGCTCCCATGGAGAGGGTGGGAGTGGATGTAGTTGGGCCGTTCCCCACCACAGACAGTGGAAACCGCTGGGTGCTCACGGCCATGGACTATTTCACAAAATGGCCCGAGGCCTATGCTCTGCCTGACCAGGAGGCAGAGACCATCGTCGGCGCCCTGACAGCGGGGATGTTCAGCAGGTTTGGAGCTGCAGAGTCCATCCACAGCGACCAAGGCAGAAACTTTGAGTCCCGTGTGTTCGCCACCATGTGTGAGAGGCTGGGTATGCACAAGACCCGCACTACTCCTCTCCATCGTCAAAGTGATGGCCTTGTGGAGCGCTTCAACAAAAACGCTTGGACAGCAGCTGGCCATCGTCTCTTCCAAACACCAGCGTGACTGGGACAAGCACCTGCCTATGGTCCTCATGGCATGCCGCTCCGCTGTCCAAGACTCCACCTCCTGCACGCCTGCCCTCCTCATGCTGGGGAGAGATCCGCACCCCTGCGGAGATGGCGTTGGTCGGCCCCTGGATAGCCCTCATGTTCCTCCGGGGCCGGAGTATGCCCGGAGACTCCAGGACCGCCTGGAGACAGCCCACACCTTCGCCAGAGAGCAGCTGGTGAATGCAGGTGTGAGGCAGAAAAGGAACTATGACGTGCACACCCGGGGAAGGCACTTTGTGGCTGGGGAGCTGGTCTGGGTCTACAGCCCCTAAGGAAAAAAGGCAGATGCCCCAAGTTGGACAGTCACTGGGTGGGACCCTGCAGTGTCCTGGAGAGGGTAGGGGAGGTTGTGTACCGGGTGCAGCTTCCTCCCAGGGGGAGAAAGGTGGCACTGCACCGGGACAGGTTAGCCCCATACAGAGGGGCCTCTTTTCCCCAAACCCCAGGAACCCCCACAATTCCCCTCTCTGGCAATGACATTCTCCATGCACCCACCCTCAGGTGCCGCAGACAAGGCTCCAGACAGCCCACTCCCCCTGTCTCCCCCCCTGTGTCACCGCGTGGTTCCCCAGAGCCACGGACTGTATTACCCGTTCCCGCTTCCTTGTCCCCCATATCCCTGCCTTCATCCCCTGGTTCCCAGAGGGCACTCTGCGACCATCACGGCCACGCAGGCAAGGAGACCTCCGGGTCGCTTCAGAGACTTTGTTTGTTCCCTCGGGGACGAGTGACTTTGTGGTGGGGGGGCTGTGTAGCGACCCGCACAGACAGCTGTGTGTTATGTGTTAGGCTAGGAGGTGGTTGTGTTGTACTGACCAGTACCCGGTGTTCGCGGGGTCCGACATGTCAATCAACCTGCTATCTGCCAATCACGGGAATGCCTGGAATGTTCTGATGCCGGGCATCCTGGTGGTTGGCGGAGTGGCGTGGAGGGGGTTGGCCAGGGGGGTGGAGCATTGGAAGTTAAGACCAGGTTCAGCCTTTATTCTCTCTCTCTTACGTCTGGGCTTCCCAAGAGAAGGTCACGATTGGCTTGTGGGTTATCTGTCACCTTTTTGGCGTGTGCTACGGCCCAAACAGTAGCCTGTGTAAAGTTGGTTTAATAAACCGTCAATTCGCAAACTCAAGCCTCTGTCTGGACAATTGTTCATTTATGATCTAGTCAGGTCATTACAATATAATACATTGTGACATTATAACATCATTAGCTAGTATCTCAAACGAGTGTAGCTTTGTTTGTTTGTGGGGATGTGGTGGTTTCACTTGACACTTGCTAGTTTCTGGCAGAATTTTCCACAGCAGTTCTCTCTAAAACTAACGCGAACAAGTAGTTAGAAGAAGAAGAGTGAGTGAAGCTGTTACATCGAGCAGCCCCCTCTGCTGGACAAAACAAGCACAACGCGATTGAGACGTCAACCGGTAGGCTCTGCTGCCGGTCTTGCCACGTATAATATAATTTCACTTTGCAGTCTGTTTATAACGCACAGTTAAAAACGGCGACATTTCCGGGGACAGGCCACCAAAAACGGGGTCACCCTAATCTAGTCCACGTTACCGAAATCAGCTAACTTTGTCACTTTCTATTATAAAGTCGCTGTTATGAAGCTAGCTAGTAGCACATTGGACAGTTAGCTAAATCAACTTATAAAGTTGTGTTATGAAGCTAGCTAGTAGCACATTGGACAGTTAGCTAAATCAACTTATAAAGTCGTGTTATGAAGCTAGCTAGTAGCACATTGGACAGTTAGCTAAATCAACTTATAAAGTTGCTGTTATGAAGCTAGCTAGTGGCACATTGGACAGTTAGCTAAATCAACTTATAAAGTCGCTGTTATGAAGCTAGCTAGTAGCACATTGGACAGTTAGCTAAATCAACTTATAAAGTCGCTGTTATGAAGCTAGCTAGTAGCACATTGGACAGTTAGCTAAATCAACTTAGAAAGTCGCTGTTATGAAGCTAGCTAGTAGCACTTTGGACAGTTAGCTAAATCAACTTATAAAGTCGCTGTTATGAAGCTAACTAGTAGCACATTGGACAGTTAGCTAAATCAACTTATAAAGTCGCTGTTATGAAGCTAGCTAGTAGCACATTGGACAGTTAGCTAAATCAACTTATAAAGTCTCTGCCGGATGGTGACCGCTCCGTTTTGACAACGTTCTCATTTTCTATTACTGTATATCTCTGTCTGGTTGCGGCGTAACAAAATGCTCACAAATGGGTTATGAATTTGGAAATATTGACAAGTGGCAGTTGGGATGCAAGTGCACATTGTCTCAATTGTCATTTTGACCAAATCAGTGGCAGACTGGAGTGATCACAATCAAACACATCTACATGTGGCCACTCCATAAAGGGCTAGGGGTCAACTGTTCTTTCAACATAACATTGGTGATGTGTTGTCTTATGTTAACAAGTGTGTGTTGTCGTATGTTAACAAGTCTGAGTTGCTGCAGGTCTGTCTTACTGGTTCTATTGTAGGATTGGTTAGAGCGCAATCTGTGCAGCTGTTTCTCCATGCATGACAATTCTGGCGTTATATCATCCCCTGTTAGTGGGCAGGACTCAACTCAAAACTCAACCGTCAAATTTACAAGTGATCTATGTAAATACCAGGTTACTTAAATGACAAAATATATGTTTTGTGAGATATTACCAAAATTATGCGATTTACACTTTTATACACTAGAATCAATGTTCCTGACTAATATCGATGCAACATCGGTCTTTTTCAACCAGAAAAGTTGGTTGAGTTCAGCTGCCCCTTAAGGTCTCAGAATGACCTAGAACATATCAATGGTTAAACAATAATCACACAACACAGAGCTAAAATAAATATTTTATATAAATGCTTTATATTTTTTATAAAATGACCTAGAGCAGTTGTTCCCAAACTTTTTATAGTCCCGTGTCCCTTCAAACATTTCTAGTCAAATCAATTTTTATTGGTCACATACACATGGTTAGCAGATGTTAATGCTAGTGTAGCGAAATGCTTGTGAAACATTCAACCTCCAGCTGCGTACCCCCTCTGCGCTGACCCTGGTGCTACTCTCAAAAGTTGTTTTTTTTGCCATCATTGTAAGCCTGCCACACTCACATTACACGGTACATTTTTTATTTTTTAAAGGGGTGGATCAGCTTCAATATTGCGGAAAGATTGTTGCTTCCATCAATGTAATTGTCTGCATCATTTCCAATCCCCCATATATTTGATATGCTCCAAGTCATTTTGAAACCTTCATCGTCTACCAATGGCATGTCCAACTTATTGTGAGAAATTACCCTGGTCACTCAAAATAGTGATTAATTATTTCAAAAGTATAAATAGCTCTCACTTTATATTAGGGACTGCAAAAAAATTTGATTAGTACTAATGATTAGTAAATGGTTTAAATATACAAAACCCAATGACTCATTAATACATAATTTAAAAGTTATTTATACATGTGAGAATACTAACATTTAACAAATGTGGGAGTAATGATTAATAAATGGTGATAAAACTGTAAAGGCCTGTAAATGCTTTATTACTGAATGTTATAATAACGTGTTTGTCTGAAGCCTGATTCACACAATCACACTGTTTACTGTTACAGTACAGTATTTAGACTTGTATTATAGGTGGTCCTTGTGCCCAGGGTCTGGGGGCTACCGCTGAAGCTGTTTTTTTTTTTACTTTATTTAACTAGGCAAATCAGTTAAGAAAAAAATCTTATTTTCAATGACGGCCTACGAACAGTGGGTTAACTGCCTGTTCAGGGGCAGAACGACAGATTTGTACCTTGTCAGCTCGGGGATTTGACTTCAGTTACTAGTCCAACTAGTCTAACGCTCTAACCACTAGGCTACCCTGCCGCCCCGGAGGGCTAACTTGATTAAATGGCTAATCGTGAATTATTCCAAAAGATTTGTCATTTTTTTCTGAAAGGTTATTTTATAAGTGATTTTGAGATGATTGATTCAACTAAATTAAATGGAAATTATATTACTTCGTCTTTTTTTTGTTTAAATCAGAGAACACACCAGAAAAGGAAAACAACATCAAGGGGTGATTGGGTCAGAATATAGTGTGGTTCTTCTGATGTCTGACAAATAGTATTTGTCACCATGATGTAACTGAGACAGTCTCCCTCAACTTGAAGAAGTACTATTCATAATTTAATTCAGATGGACATTTCTAAACGTCAATGGAATGCTCATATAGAATGCCACTATTAATTTTGACTGCATTTGCTATAGTGCATACCCCATAATGCTCTACAAAGGCAAAACACAGTAACTATGTAAGTTATTTTACTGCAAAATCTGACTTCAAAGTCTTTTTCTGTCTAGACAGACACAAAATTCTGATACTGCATTATATATTCTGATCAACTGGCTTGTTCTTGTGTCAGGAAAGTAAATACTACATTAATCAGATAATATACCTGAATTGGTAGTTACTGCGTTTTGTCTTTGAAGGGCAGCATAGACTTAAGCCATCTCATCTACTTCCCTACTGTCAACTTTCCTACACACTGGCCAGTTGACATGTGGTGTGCCGTCATGTTTCCTGAGGTTGTGGATTATGGTCCAAACTGAGCACTGACATCACCCAAACCAGTTAGTCTGCACAGTTACCCTACTTCCCATGTGAAATAGCCTTTGAGTAACCAAAACATCAGCTATACAATATTTTCCATATTAAAATGCTCAGTTGAGAAAATGTATCTTTATTCTCATTTCTAACTATCAATAAGGTTGAAAGGACAGGCTAGGTGGGCACAGAAACATCCAATCCTCTCATACATTACATCATAAATTATTTGTTTATCTAAACATTAGTTAATTTGTATGATCACGTGTGTGTGTGTGTGTGTGTGTGTGTGTGTGTGTGTGTGTGTGTGTGTGTGTGTGTGTGTGTGTGTGTGTGTGTGTGTGTGTGTGTGTGTGTGTGTGTGTGTGTGTGTGTGTGTGTGTGTGTGTGTGTGTGTGTGTGTGTGTGTGTGTGTGTGTGTGTGTGTGTGTGTGTGTGTGTGTGTGTGTGTGTGTGTGTGTGTGTGTGTGCATGCAGAGAGACTCCAGGGAGGGGAGTTTCTGTCAGAAACTCAGGGATAAATAGAGAGGCAGAGTTCAGAGTTTGTCAGAAGGTGGACCTGACAGGGTCACACACAGGACCAAGCAAGAGCAGCAGGACCTCAGCATTTTACCCTTTATTACAAATGGAAAAACATGAAGATGTTCAATACTGTTTTCAAGATGGAAACTCTTCTTGCAAAAAGGCTTTGCTATCGACATCTATCTACATAACACTGTACATCTTCTTGTCATTGATTTCAGCAGTTACAGTATTTTTGAACCTACTGGTGATCATCTCCATCTCTCACTTTAAGCAGCTCCACACTCCAACCAACCTGCTCATCCTCTCTCTGGCTGTGGCAGATCTCCTGGTGGGACTGATTGTGATACCAGTAACGACTGTAGCAATAATGGAATCATGTTGGGGTTTTGGGGAATATTTCTGTGTGTTTCATTTATATATGGCTTTTTTATGTACTTCTTTATCTCTGGGCAATTTGGTATTGATATCTATTGACCGCTATGTTGCTGTGTGTGATCCCTTATCGTACCACTCTAAAACAACAACAACAAGAATCACGTTTTGTATATCCATTACCTGGTGTTGTTGTATCATATACCGTGCTGCTATTGTAAAAAGCTTTGTAAATGTACAGGTACCGAGTAGGTGTTTGAATGAATGTTTTACTGTTGAAGGGATAACCTGGGCTAATATTGTTGAAATTTTAATTACAATGGTTGTCCCGTGCTCTATTATTGTAACACTTTATGTGAAAATCTTTGTGGTGGCCAGATCACAGGCCAGAAAGGTATTTTCAAAAGAGGCTGCCAGTGTGTCTGGTGTTCAAACTGTACAGGCAAATAAGTCTGAGAGAAAAGCAGCAAAAACTCTTTCCATTGTTGTTGTCAACTATTTCATTTGTTGGATTCCATCTCTATTTGTTTTCTTTTTTTTGTCTTTTATAAGTGACAATTTATCACTTTTCATCCGTTTTCTGCCTCTTGTTAATTCCTTAATTAATCCAATAATTTATGCTTTCTTTTATCCATGGTTCAAAGTGACAGCTAAACATATTTTACCTCTGAAGTTAAGGCATTCATAGTACTATGTTTTTATTCCTAAATTTGACTAACAGGTTTGATATAGTTATGTTATACAATTGTTGTAATTTCTTCTTTCATATAACAATACACTGACATTACTTATCTCAGTGTTGTCATCATAAATACATGTGGTGTTGATACAAAATCATTTGTCTGGATTGGAATGGAATGACTTGGAGAAGGTATAAGCTTGTTTAATAAAATACATTGTAGTAATTTTTGGGTTGTATTTTGCAAATATCAAAGCCTGTTGATGTCCTATGGTATTTAATGTGGACCACATGAAGATTAGCTGATGCTTTTGCAGTGGATAATGGGGATCCTAATAAATATCAAAATTATAAATATTATGTAAGTATTCTAAAAGATAATTTCAAGAATGTCATGAGTCATTCTATGTATTGTCTAACATCACCCTCTAGTGGTGTAATTTGGACACAACGCCTGCAACAAGCGCTGTAAAGTTGAAAGGTACAATACTGCAAGATATCAGATGACGTCCAGGTCTAACTAAATTGTGTAAGTACTTGATGTTAAAACGTCAGAATATGCAATTATGGGTAACACTTTATAATAATTCAGTTATAAACCATTTTAAGACATTTACAGTTTGTTCACCATTTATTATTAGTTCAACATGTGCTAAATGTTAATCACCTGGGAATTCTGACATGTATAAATAACTACTATATGCATTAATGATTAAACACAACAATGCAGGAGACCACAGTAGGCACTTCAACCTCCGCATACTGGTTATGAACTCTGCCATTACTCTCACTTACCAATACTTCTCTGTGTTGTCATCATAGATAGATGTGTTGTTGATACAAAATTATTAGGCTGGATTGGAATGGCTTGGAGAAGGCATAAGAAGTCATTTTGGGTTGTATATTCCAAATACCAATGTCTGTGGTTGTTCCGTGTTATTTAATGATACAGTAAATAGTATGTAATTATTCTTAAAGTACATTTTGAGGAAGTCATGAATCATTCTGTATATTGTCTAACATTACCCTCTAGTGGCTCAATTGGGACTCAATGCCATTAGCAAGTGTAGTGAAATGTTCAATACTGCATATTCGATGACGTCCAAGTCTATCTCAATTGTGTATTGTGTAAGCAATTGATGGTAAAATGCAAGAATATGCAGTTGTGTAACACTTTATAATGTTCGGTAATAAACCATTTGTAAGGCATTTACAGTTTGCTCACCGTTTATTAAGCCCACATTTGTTAAATGTTAATCACCTAGGTATGACATTTTTAAATTACTACTATATGCATTAATCATTAAACACAACAGTGCAGGAGACCACAGTAGACACTTCAACCTCAATATACTGGTTAAGAACACGACCACTACTCTCACTACCACTACATCACTGCTGCCAGGTCAGGGGTCACACCAGAGCAGCTTTCTCAGAAGCTGTTTAGTGTGAATGAAAATAGTGATTGAGTAACACACTAAATAAATAATAACGGATAAGTAAATAGTTTATTCATCATGCATGTATCATTACGCCCACATTTGTTTTAGCAAGCTAGTTATTCCCACATTTATAAACAACTTCTTTAGTATGTAATAATGTTTAATAAATATCCTTATAAACCATGTACTGATCATTAGTCAAGTTGAGGGGACCCCGTGTTGAGGATCAGCATGGCGGATATGTTGTTACCTACCCTTACCACCTGGGGGCGTCCTGTCCAGAATCCAGTTGCAGAGGGACTTGAAAAGTCCCAGGGTCCTTAGCTTAGTGATGAGCTTTGAGGACACTATGGTGTTGAATGCTGAGTTGTAGTCAATTTTGTCCAGGTGGGAAAGGGCAGTGTGGAGTGCAATAGAGATTGCATCATCTGTGGATCTGTTTGTGCGGTATGCAAATTGGAGTGGGTCTAGGGTTTCTGGGATAATGGTGTTGTGAGCCATGACCAGCCTTTCAAAGTCCTTCATGGCTACAAAATTGAGTGCTACAGGTCGGTAGTCATTTAGGCAGGTTTCCTTAGTGTTCTTGGGCACAGGGACTATGTTGGTCTGCTTGAAACATGTTGGTATTAAAGACTCAGACAGGGAGAGGTTGAAAATGTCAGTGTAGACACTTGCCAGTTGGTCAGCATATGCTCAGAGGACATGTCTTGGTAATCCGTCTGGCCCTGCGGCCTTGTGAATGCTGACCTGTTTAAAGGTCCTGAAGCAAGATATGCATATTATTGGTGCCATTGGAAAGAAACACTTTGAAGTTTGTATAAATGTTAAAATAATGTAGGGATATAGGGATATGTAGGAGAACACAATAGATAAGGTAGGAGAAACTCCAAAGAAAAACCTACCTGAATAAAAAACAATTGGAGAGACCATCCTCTTAGAAATGCAATTCCTATGGCTTCCACAGGGAAGCAGTCTATGTTCAAAATTTCAGGCTT
Organism: Oncorhynchus masou masou; assembly: GCF_036934945.1. Lineage (NCBI taxonomy): Eukaryota > Metazoa > Chordata > Actinopteri > Salmoniformes > Salmonidae > Oncorhynchus > Oncorhynchus masou. The sequence goes on along the minus strand of NW_027011881.1, from coordinate 1,681 downwards.
GTAACTTCAAAAATAATAATAAGAGATTTTGTATGAGGTCACAGTCTGCAAAATCTGTGTCACGCGTAATGATGAAGTTGTGCACCTGCTAAAATCCTATTTCCTATTGAACATACTTCTTTCCGAAATATATATTATAGTTTGATTACATTTTAGCATGTCTGAGGAGAAAATACAAATGTATTTTGACTTGTTGAAACAAAGTTTAGGGGTAGATTTTCGGATTCCTTTCTCTGCAAGTTGAACGAATGGATTAATCAAATCGATGGCGCCAACTAAACAGAATTTTTGTGATATAAGAAATTATTTGATTAAACAGAACGACACTACATATTATCTCTGGGACCCATTGGATGACAAATCAGAGGAAGATTTTCAAAAGTAAGTGAATATTTCATCTTTATATGTGAATGTATGAAACCTGTGCCTTTGGAAAAAATATTTTTACGTGGGGCAACGTCCTCAAACAATCACATGGAATGTTTTCACTGTAGTAGCCACTGTAAATTGGACGGTGCAGTTAGATTAACAATGATTTAAGCTTTCAGCCAATATAAGACTCTTATGTGTACCTAAATGTTTAAAATCTATGATAACTATTTGAATTTATTTGAATTACGCGCTCTCCAGTTTAACTGGAAGTTGTTCCGCTAGCGTCCCCAACATGCTGATATATATTTGGTCAAACGGATTTAAGTTTACCTGCATTAACAACAAGGTTTATCTTTAAAATGTATGTTTGAGGAATTTTAATTATGAGATTTCTGTTGTTTGAATTTGGTGCCCTGCACTTTCATTGGATGTTGGTCAGGTGGGACAATTGCGTCCCACATACCCTAGAGCAGTTAATGACCTAAGGCTCGTATTTCTGTGTGTTATTATGTTATAATTAAGTCTATGATTTGATAGAGCAGTCTAACTGAGCGGTGGTAGGCAGCAGCAGGCTCGTAAGCATTCATTCAAACAGCACTTTACTGCGTTTGGCAGCAGCTCATCACAATGCTTCAAGCATTGCGCTGTTTATGACTTCAAGCCTATCAACTCCCGAGATTAGGCTGGAAATACTAAAGTACCTTTTAGAGCATCCAATAGTCAAAGGTATATGAAATACAAATGGTATAGAGAGAAATAGTCCTATAATAACTACAACCTAAAACATCTTCCCTGGGAATATTGAAGACTCATGTTAAAAGGAACCACCAGCTTTCATATGTTCTCATGTTCTGAGCAAGGAACTTAAACATTCGCTTTTTTACATTCTTCTCCAACACTTTGTTTTTTCATTATTTAAACCAAATTAATCATGTTTCATTATTTATTTGAGACTAAATTGATTTTATTGATGTATTATATTAAGTTAAAATAAAAGTGTTCATTGTTCATTCAGTATTGTTGTAATTGTCATTATTACAAATATATATATATATATAATAAATCGGCCGATTAATCGGTATCTGCTTTTTTTGGCCCTTCAAAAATCGGTATAGGTATCGGCATTGATAAATCATAATCGGTCGACCTCTTGTCTGCATAGCAGTGAAAGTTAACATTATGTTTCCGAATGACATTACCAAGAGGTAAAATATATAGTGAAAACAATAGTGGACCTAAAACTGAGCCTTGAGGAACACCGAAATGTACAGTTGATTTGTCAGAGGACAAACCATCCACAGAGACAAAC